>NW_021681453.1:147328-201637 GCF_001412515.2 Diachasma alloeum
ACAGACGCGTTTCTCAATTTCTTCTTCCAGTAAATTGAGTTTATCACATTTTTTACAAGTACAAGGACGTCTAGATAAACCGTCTGCATTGCCGTGGAGGTGACCTGGTCTATGAGTGATATCGAAATCATACGTGAAGAGAACTTCGATCCAGCGCGCAATTTGATCATGTGGATTTTTGAAGGAAAGGAGCCATTTGAGAGCTGCATGATCAGTTCTGATCAGAAATTTCCTCCCTAGCAAATAGTGGCTGAAGTGTTCAACCGATGAGACTACTGCCAAAAGTTCTCTACGAGTGACGCAATAATTTCTTTCTGATTTATTCAAACATTTACTGAAATAAGCAATGACCTTCTCTTCGTCATTTTGAGTTTGGGAGAGCGTTGCGCCAATGGCGAACAGTGAAGCGTCAGTGTCCAGAATGAAATCACCATTAGAGATTGGTATCGATCGAATAGGTGGAGATATTAGAATGGATTTTAATTGATTGAAGCTGATCTGAGCTTCAGGAGTCCATTTGAAAGGAACTCTCTCTCCAGTGAGGGCGTGTAAAGGTTTAGCTATGCTGGCAAAACCTTTGACGTATTTCCGATAATAAGAGCACGAACCGAGGAAACTCTTAACCTGTCGTTTGGACCGAGGAATCGGCCATTCAGAAATGGCGGAAGTTTTCTCAGGAGAACACTTGATTCCATTTCTAGAAATGATATGACCCAGGAAAAGGACTTCATGTTTGAAGAAGGTACACTTTTTAGTGTTGACTTTCGAGCTGCTTTTAAACGAGAGAATACAAGTGTAAGGTTATGAAGGTGTTCCTCAAAATCTCGACCGAAGACAATAATGTCGTCAATAAACACGCGGCAGACTTTTCCTATCAGCCCGCGTAATGTTTCGTTCATAATTCTGACAAAAGTAGCTGGAGCATTGCATAGACCGAAAGGAAGGATTTTGAACTGCCATAGCTCATCACCAATAGTGAAAGCTGTTTTTCCCTTATCTCTCGGGTCTAGTTCAATTTGCCAGTAACCGTTTTTCAAATCAATGGTAGAAAACCAACGTGATCCTGAAGTTGAGTCAAAAATGTCTTCGTCACGAGGTAAAGGCATTGAATCTTTGATGGTTACATCATTGAGTTGACGATAGTCAACGCAGAAACGAGGAGTACCATCTTTTTTTCGGGCTAGAACGATTGGAGATGCCCAAGGACTACAACTGAGTTTAATAATTTGTTGTTTTTTCATGTCCTCTAATAATTCGAAAACCACATCTCGTTGATGGAAAGGAATTCTGCGGGGATTTTGCTTAATCGGATGACAATTGTGAGTAATAATTCTGTGTTTGGTTCCCACATATCTGCCTAAATCATAAGAGCCCGACGAGAAACATTTTGTTTTAGTGGACAAAAAGTTCTTGAACTTCCGTTGTTCATTGAGATTCAATAACTCACATGACTTTTCCAAAAGTTGTTTCATAAATTCAGGAATGTTCTCAGACAGTTCAGGAATTCGTTTCACAATCGTTTGATTAGCGGAAATTATCTTCTGGGGATCTTTCATGTCAAATTTACGATTAATCAGTAATTGAAGGTCATCCAAAAGATCAGTTTTGTACAGAAAATCTAATCCCAGAATACAATTCTCGCTAATATCAGCAAAAACCGCATCCAGAACCACTGAAGAGTTACCTACATGAACAGTAATTTCCTTGATGGCAGAATAATGGAATCGTTCACCAGATACTGTCAAAATTTTGATTCGTTTAAGGAGAATTTTTCAATCCAGATAAATCCTTGTTGAAAAGCCCGGGATTGATCAAGGTGATGTCAGCCGCCGTGTCGATGGTCATGGAACAAGGTTGCTCATTGATTCTTCCAGTTAGTTGTAGATTGAAAATCAATTTTTGAGTATTGTTCATAATCTGAAAACATTTCGAAATTTTAGTAGTTGATCGAGCCAATTTGTCCCCCAACAAACTGACTCTGTCTAGTTTTCCGGATTTGTGTTGGCAGGTCTGTTCTGATGAGAATTTTTTTGATTGTTTGAGGTTTTGAAATTTGAAAATTTCGATCTGAAATTTCGATTGTCATTGTTGAAATTGCGGTAGGGATGGAAATTAGTCTGATGTCGGTTGAAACGTTGTGAAGAATTATTGTTCGGAATATTTTGTTAAGTTTTGTCTGAAGACATCATGCATGAAGATGCGAAATGGCCAAAATGATTGCATTTATAGCATTTAATATTTGAAAGATTTGTGTTGGAGAAATTCTTCTGTCTTCCTTGATTAGTCGAAAAATCACGATAATGATTTTGTAATCCCGGATTGAATGAAGTTTGAGATCTTTTGTTAGTTACAACCTGAGAGATTGATGTGAGTTGAACGACAAGGGGAACCGCTGGATCCTGTGGAAGGACCGGAGGTACTGCTGGACCTAGTTGAGCCACAGGAGGTACCGCTGGATTTTGTAGGGGGACTGGGGGTACTGCTGGTCCATTTTCGACGATTGGAGGTACTACTGGATTTTGTGGGGGGACTGGAGGTACTGCAGGTCCATGTTGGACGACTGGAGGTGCCACTGGATTTTGTGGGGGGACTGGAGGTACTTGGGCGCCTTGAGGAGCATTGGGGAGAGCAGGATTCTCTTGGAGATTTCTTAATAAATTAAAAAATTCTTGACGGGAAGCTCGTCGCTCTTCTTCTCGATTTTGACGCAGAGCCTCCCGCATCTCAACAACGAAATTTTGTAGGTGGCCTTGAAACTCGTTCCGTAAACGGTCCAAATCTTCAATTTGAACTGGTGCGGGATTTTCTTGTCGAAGTTCTGCGTCGGGTTGATGTAAACCAAGGGCATCGGGATCGAGAGGTTGTGCGAGATTCTCGCGTCGTCGTCTCCCCCTACCCGCCATAATGATTGAAAATAAAAGACTCACCCCCTTCAATTGATTAGATTAGTCCACAGCCTCAAAATTTTAATTATTTCGTAGATTCCAAAGGTGGTTTTGGAAGAGGGTTCCGTCAGGGAGGACGCTATAATCAACAACTTTCACAGATATCTACACTGATTCCTTCTATTAATGTTTTTCGCACGTAGATTCTTTTTCAGCCACTTCTGACACCAATGTTATATCCGGAGAAAGACACACAACACAATTAATAAAATGGTTGGGGCGGTTTATTAAATATCAGAGACAAGCCAAGAGACAGACGTGTATCGACCAAGATATCTCAGAATAATAATAGAGCATCAGACTTGATTTCAAGATGATCGTCCTTTTGGTTCTGTTCCATGACATCCTTCAGACTGGATATAATTAAAAGGGTTCGAAGGGGGACACGTAACAATATATAAATGTATCAAACGGCCCTGGAAATGTGTCAACTTTGGGGGTCGGTCACCCACTAAAAGTGTTTTTCCGCCGAAAAAAATTCGTAAACCTTAGTTTTTGATGTAGAGAATAACATATTTCAAGCTCATCGAAATCGGCGAGGGACACTCGGGACCGTTTCCTTGTAAGTGGGATGGCTCAAAGAGGTTAAATTCATTTATAGCTACCAGTTTCTGACACAATATACATCGAAATACTTCAAGATTAACATAAAGAATGTAATATTTATCAGTTTGCCAAAAAAATTGGAGTTGCTATATTGTCTAATTACCGAGTATCCCACCCCTCAATACTCGATTATTTCGTGGACGCAAGCACCCCTCACGAGACTAAAGGGGGGTTCCACAATAACGCATGATTCTACTGGCTTCAGTGCTTCTTCTAACAACATGAGTCAATAGATAGTCCTCAAGGGTCCGCTTCCAAAAAATTGAAGAAATTGCCTACTATGGAGGAATTCCTACCAACCCGTGACTCGATGAATAGTCCTCTAGGGTCGGCTCGTAAAAATTGCTGGCTTGAACGCAAAAAGGTCTTTGACCTTGAACGCCGACCCTTCATCAACTTCCAGTCCTTAGCATGTGAGGAAACGAGAACTATGCTTCGCCATCTGGTGATCGTCACCGCAGCGCCCCGATTTTAAATTATGACTCGACCCGGTCTCTCTCTTTCCTCATTCTGTTTCTTTCCAACTGACTCCTTTACACGCACTTTTCATGTTCATTCACTTAATTTTAATTCTCGATCAATAATTTTTTCCGAGAGATTCAAATGAAAGCTCTATCGATTCCCCATCTATATTAATGGCAAAATCAAAGCTTAGGTAATGAACGGAAAATAAAACGCTCGGTAAGGAGTTGACTCTGCAGTTTCTGCATGTGCAAAACTTTTTACGCAACTGGTTAACTCGTATCTTTTATAATTATTAATCGATTTCTTACCTTAGGACTCATTCTGGTCGTCTTTAAATGGTTAAAGAATATTAACAATAATAAAATTATTGTAAATAAAATTTTAATCATTGAATATTTAAGATTTCAAAAAAATCAACTTTTTCTTTTGTTTTTCAGTTTTATAACATATTTGAGATAGCATAAAAAGGCTATCAACATCCATTTTTTCGGCCATAATTAATTCCATTTTGATAACAATTTTTGAACCATATTTCTCAGTCTCACTTTTAACCCCCCGCGACTCTCATGCCTGATCTTTGAGAGCTTAATTTTTTGTTTCTTCACTCTCACGGCTATAACTCGATAACTCTATAATTGATAATACGAATGACCCCATCTTCGAACTCGGTAAAGATAACATTATAATGAATATTTTAAACCACAATTGAATCGATTCAAAAAATTACTTCATGTCTTTAGGCCCGATAAACCGCGATCCAAAAATCTCGCCTTCGGCTCGGATTATAAAGTTACATTCATCAGATAATACTTTTATCGCCTGATAACATAATGTACTATTTTCTTTGTTTGTAAACGAAAAGTCGTTTCGTTTACTTGTTTCATTGAATGTAAACATTGACAAAAAAGGTAATTCAGATACATCTGCGACGAGATTTGACACTCGTGAAAAACGCGTCGTACTTGTTTCGACACCTGTTATTTTGATTTCATCATTTTTAAATTTCCTTGTTAAGCTGTCAGTTATTCTGTTTTTTTCCATTTTCGATAATCACAATGCTTCTACTCGGAAGAAAACATGTCTTGAGACACTATTTTTTTAGTGCCATCCTGACTTTCGTGATTATTTGCCATTTATAATTCTTTTTCTCCATCGTTCTGTTTGACTCTTTATGACTCTTCCATTCTTCGGTTTAACACCTAAGAACAATTAGCTTTTGTAAAGCAGTGATCATCGAAACGATATTTTTATTTCATCTATCTTTCCCACGTAATAGCATCATTATTTACTCATATAACGTCTTGAAGTAAGTCCAACGCAGATCTACAAATGGACAACGTATAGATTGACCCGAAGGAATTTAATCGCCCTCATGTATGAAAAAACTTGTCACCGAGACAATTTTTTAGCTACACTCCGAATGGGTCATACTTGCATATCCAATTCCATAGCTCCTGCATGGGTATAAATATTCTACATCATATATACGTGATCGTAGTTCCTCATATTTTCCATTTATTTCAGCTTTTATCGGCCTCACGAGTACTACATTCCTGAGAACAAAAGATTTTCGCTGGAATGTGACTGACGTGGACATTAATTGTCCAGGCTACCATTCTCTCTGCAATAAACTAAAATAATAATACTTTTTGTTTATTACTTTGATAATAGCAAGGCACATTTCTCATTCCACGGGTTCATTAATAAGAAAGTTTTCTCCTATTTATAATTTCCGGAACATTTGCAAGAAATAAGTAGTGTTGGAAAAAAATGGAATTTATTCGAGTGAAATTATGGGAATTTTTTTATAGGCATTTTCTCTATTCGAGAATCGTTTTTATGTTTTATATTTGCTACACTGGTTATGGAAAGTTTAGATGAATATACGAATGGATTTTGGTGCAGAAATTGATACCACAGGGCAACATTATCACACATCAGTTAGGGTAACCAGACTATCACCGATCAAAAGATAGATGATTTTCCCTTTTTTTTAGTATTCTATAAAATATATAGTGGAAATTGAATTACAAATTTCTATTTTTGATAATACAACTAATATATAATAATATGATGATTTTCTTATTTTTGAATGTAAAAAAAGCAAATTCCAATGAGGTACAGTATTAGCCCTCAGGTGGCGGTGTAAATAGTTAGCCAACAGTCACGCCGTGTTGACGGAACAATGTGAAAAAACAGTCATCAGGAAAAATAAATACGGTATTTGTTCGATTATTATTATCGAAAAGGATCATTCTTCATTTTAAAACATCCAGAAGGATGAATTTGTTCGAATAACCATTAAATATGACCGTCTGTCTACTGCTAATCCACAGTCTACCTTCTGGTCAGTTGTCTGCCTATTGGGTGTTTGGGCTGTATCCCACTTTTTCGTCATTTTATTATTTATTCCTTCTTTGTTTCCACTTCAAATAATTATTTCCCCATAATTCATATATTTTTTCAGGTATAGAGCCCATCGTTGGTGTGTCTAGGTGATTTATCACTTTTTGATGTCTTGACGGACCTCAAATTGTCCTTAACCGTCCCTCTACTGGTCTGGTTACCCTATATATCTTCCAAAGAATCGTATGACAATTCCCTTTCTGAGTATAATCTATTAACATTTTGACCAAAAAGTGTGTATGACGGAAGCAAAATATGAAGGTTGTGCAAAAGGTGTCGGCGTTGTGAATAGAAGCTTCCAATTGCTATGGATTTTCAATTTATGCCCTGTATATTTTACTATGTGTGCTTCATGAATTATGACAATCTTCAGTAAATACATTTCTTTTTTCCCAGTGAACAATATTTCACAATGATTGAATACATACATAGATAAAATTATAATTAGTGATAAACAATTATTTCATTACAATAATGTGAAACGAAGCATTGGCCGTGACCGTGGATAACCGTAAACATGTGCGTCAAAAGGAACCATCCACTCCGTGAATTTATTGTTCGTTTGGTGGGACCAAAAGGATGTGCTTTATTAGGGTGTGCTTTATAACTCAAACTACCAGAAAAAAAGAGTCAATGCCGAATTCTACAGTAACCAATTTATTCAGTTGAATGAAAAAATAGAATTTAACAAAATGATTATGTACCGTTATAGAGAACGTATATCTATTATTCTGCTACATAACAACTCTCGACCTTATATTGCTAAAGCCACGCGAAGAACAATTATAGAGCTTGAGCGGGGATTCGACATATTCTCATCCATTTACAATATCGAAACATTGGGAATTTTCGAAAATTATTGATAACGTGAAGTTATTGACTTAAGAAACGCAAGATTTTGCTGCCAAAAAAGTTAATGTTTCCTCTTACCAGCTCATTTATCGAAATGCACGGCAGCGTATCGGCCAAGGACAACCTTTGATTCCGACTGTCCAACACTTTAGGTCGAGGGCTGCCGGGTATCGATAAATGAAGCAACTACCCCCTCTACTACCTCCGGATCATGGCTATTAAATTAAAAAAATGAGGCCTGCTATTCGGAAAATATGCTTAGTTAGGGTGATGCCATAATGGACGCACCGCGAAACTTATATGCAATGTGTGAAACCATTGTTCAACTATTTTTCAATCATTTTTCAATCATTTTAGACAATTGTGAGCGTTGCGTATATACTGAATTCTGCCAAAGAAGTAACCTCGATCGGGGTGGTGGGGAGCACGAGCCTAAGTGGGGATTTGGATAGAGTGGGGGTATACGGTTGAAGTTCTTCCTTTGGCAAGAAGCACCTTACTTTGTATTGCCTTCATTATGGCAGCACCCTAACATAATATAAATCGCTCACAAGCTTTCATTGATGTACCCACTTTTTGTTCAAGTCAATATTAAGAAAGTTACGCGCATAGCAACAAGTTCCTATCCTCATTTTCGCATGTCACATTATCTCCGCGCCCTAAGTGTGAGTTTTGGGTTTCGAAGTTGGTAGCAGTGTGAATCAGCCTCGTGCGTGAAGGAGGGAGAGAGAAAGAGTATGTTATTCTTTCTCTCTTCTCCTTGTATACTCCACTTATTTTGTTATTCTACTCATTTACTTATTGTGAATCCAAAGTAGATATTAAAAATGAGGTGATCTGCAAGGATATTTTGTACGTTGCGAGAAAATTTTTCCCTATTTTCAAATAATTAATATTATTAATTAAATTCATGAACTACATGTGGGTAAGTATATTATCAGTTTGTTTACGTGGAAAATTTGAATAAGCTCGACCTCTATCAAGAATTTAAAAATTAATTTAAGTGTTTAAATAATAAATTTCACGGAAATCTGGCAATTGGTGTTAATTAATAAATGAATTATTGGATCCTATGCAACAAAAATTTACTAGATGCATAAATGTGAAAAATAACATGACAAAAATAGTTTTCTTTTCGTGAAAAGTTTCACGTATGCTGTTTCGCATGCTGTGAAACGAGAATATCTAGAAAATTTTGTATGAACGGGAATATTGTTTTGATTGATTAAGATCGAAGGCATCGAAATGAATATTTGGAAAACAAAAAAATCGAAATCGGTCCACTAGTTTTGAAGACATTTGTGGAAAACGATTCAAAAACGAATGGCTTCTTCTCAAAAACTATTAGATTGATCGGCCTGAAATTTTGCACAGAGTTAGTCCTCACTAACAACTATAATCTGACAATATGTTAGATTTTTCGGAATTCCGTTAGCCACGTAATTACTCATTTTTCTAAAAATTAACCACCGGAAAGATGGGGGTGGTCATGCTCGCATACAGACAGGTTCGCCACTTCGTATTTTTAAGCTTGAGACCATTCTACATAATTTCCAATTTAAATTAGAGAATATGAAAATTGGACGATTGCAATGCATCCATTCGGAAGCAAAAAACTCGAAATGATGGCAATTACGCCCTTTCGGCCAGATCAGCGAAAATATTTTCAATAAGATTGATTATTCTACGTATTTTAGAACGATCAATAATTTCTTTCAAAAACTTTTGGACACCCCTAATATTTGCATGCCGACTGAAATGAAATCATAAATTCCGCGGTCCTATAAAATGCATGTCTCCCACTACGAAAAAGAATTCACTCCATTCGGAGAGAACATATCTCTCGGTCTACCATCGTCGCCTCATTTGCAAGAGGCTGGTATGCATGCTGACCGAGTCACTCATATTGAATTCTTCTACCGGATTGTTCATCGATTGGAAACGCCAGAAACGAGATTAATTCATTCAAGAAATATATATCATTGCGCCGTTTACGTTCCGGTCTACCGAAGGAATGCGTTTATTACATAGCTTTGTCGTAGGGGAGTATTACATGTCCAGGAATGCTGCAGCCTCCCGTGATTATTAGATAATCATGAACATACTCTGGTTATTGAAATGACATGTCGATGAATAAAAATGAGATGAAAGCAATATGCACATACTAGGACATATGCGGTATATGATATTAATTTAATTGACCTCGATATAGTTTTATTATTGGATATCATCAATTCTCGTTAGAGTGCAATAACAATTTCTGTTTGCCAATTTTGCTTTTGGGTTATAGAAATTTAACGAAACATGTATGGGCACGGAATTATTTACAATTATAATTTCATCATGGCGAAACTCTCTAAAATGGGGAAATTCAATTAAATTACCATTGCAAATGGCTATTTTGATACGTTGTCAAAATAGCCATTTGCAATGGACGACGTCTACAATCTTTTTCATCTATCAATTTCTGGAGAAATATGGACAATCCATTTTTCAACAATATGAAAATGATATCTACAGTTAAAATGGCTGTTCCAATTGCTGATAAATTTTAGTTGGAGCCTGTGAACATTATTATATAAATAGGAGATGTCACAAGTTTATTCCTGAATGTCTGAACGAGAAACGGCATGCATGATGATGATGATATCGATTGGGTTGATGATGTTAATGATGTTGATGTTGGTCATGCTACTGTAGATCTACAGAGAGATGTTTTCAATCATGGATAATTATATGTAGCTTTTTCGAGAGTTCGATCATGAGATCCATGAGATCATGAGATCATGAGATCCATTGAAATTTTTCACAAGACAACACCGAAAAAATGCCAAAGTCAAAAATGATGTCTACAAAGAGTTATATCTTTGAGTAAAAGGTATATGTATATTTATATGTCTGTATAAAAGGAACCGACTTGATCTTATATTTAGTATACGAGATATTCATGGTTTTCCACCGATAACGCCCGTATAATTTACATTGAATTATTTTCTGACCTTCGATACCAATATCATTTCCAACAGAACATGTGCTGAACCTCAATTGAAGTTTTCCTGGATTTCGACGTATCTCCGAATGATTCTCAATGGAAATTTCCATCCCTTTTCAATAAAAAAACATTCATGGACTTTCAAATGAAGTTTCCATTATTTACTATGAATTTCTCCTTAGTATTGCTATAGAAATTTGTATACGTGAAATAACATATTGATTCAAATCAACTTACAATAATAACGTGATGAATCATATAGAATCAATCATAGTGATAGGCGCGCGGCTTAGACGGTTAGAAATATATACGAAGTCAACCTCTGAGAGTTCACTTAATCAACAGATAGTTCAAAAAAATTGATAAATTCCACGATTTTTTTACAGCAAAATTACGCCACGGAAGTGGACGCCGTTTATTCTAACAGATAAAATAATTGTTTTACTACCCGAGTGGAATTTTTTAGTCAGGTCCTGATCACACACTGATCAGGTATGTAACGGTATTTTCCACTATAGTTTCGCCGCCTACCTTCATTAGGCATTAATTAAATTTCAATTTTTGTGAGAAAAAATTTTGTAACTTCCTAGCCGGGAATCGAACCCGGGACCTCCCAATGTCGCGTCGGGTGCTCTTACTTTTTTTTTTCATGGTTTTTATTCATGAACAGTCAATATTTACATATTTACATAACTTAAAAACTAGAATCAAAAAACTTTTATGCAAAATATTTTCATACGATTGCGTAAACTTATGGTCCATTAGTGACTGTCAGGTTTAGTTTTATATTTATAAATTTGATTTCATAATAACATAATATTTTTTTTTGAAGTGCAATTCATAATGCTATTAATAAATGAATGTGTAAACATAATAATGTGCTTAAAAAAAATTATTTTTTATTTTTTGCTGTATGTGGACTCAAAACCATCGAAACGAATTTTTTTGATTTTTTTATGTCTTTTAATATGGCATAAAATGGGTTTGTTCCATTCATCTTGGAACAGGCCCATTATGTCGTATTGAGTGAAATATTGGGGTTTGATGTCATCGTATCTGGCCCGATTAATTGTCTCCTCCACTGGGAATTCAGCTAGAGCATTTATTGTATCATTTTTGATGTTTTTGATTTTATTATAATAATTCCTGGCCAATCTAAGGATAAAGTTATCAATCCTCGGAATTTCCGCTCTATCATATAGCGCATTATTACTCACATTACGTTGATAATCGGAGTGTGGAGATCTGCACATGAAAAGACAAGCTCGTAAACATTTTCTTTCGAATACTCTCAAACGTTCCATCTGGTGAGCACCCATGTTCCATAAAATTTCCATATGTTAGTAAAGGTCTGATAAGTAACAGATAGCAAATGATTCTTGCTCTTTTATTGATAAATTTATTATGGAATAAAAAGCCAAGAGATTTATATCGATTTCTGGCTTTTTCTATTTGGATGTCAGAGTGTTTAGAACAACGAACTAAGTAGTCGATGTGTACACCCAGGTAGTTAACAATTTCCTTATTAGGGATAATAGTTTCCATATTGGTATCTGGATTTTTGATTTTTATTTCGAATTGTTTTATACTACGACTTTTATTTCCTGACATATGACAGCGAGGTGTTCTAAATAAAATAGTTTCGCTTTTCAGCGGATTAAGTCTGAGATTCCAAGCAGAATGTAAATTAATGCCTTTATTCGTTAGAATATTAAGTTTATCCGAGATTTCCTTTCCGTTATCTCCGGCCACATAAATGGTGCGATCATCAGCGTAAGCTAGTGAATAAGTCTCATTATTATTATTGAGATCAAAAGCATTAATCATATGAGCGGTAAATATTGAAAAAAGACAAGGCGAGTTAATCGTACCTTGTTGCAAACCTTTTTTAATATAAAAAATTGAACTCATCAAATTATTGTGATTCAAGACTCTAAAATTTTTGTCGTGGATCATATTCAAATTGTCCTTACTAAAGGAAGTGAAAATTTGTTTTTTATTAAGATGAAAATTAAGCCGTTTAACTAGACAGAGTCAAATGCTTTTTCAAGGTCCAGAAGGACCGCTCCAACCATTTTACATTGAAAGATACCCGGGTAGAAATCACGCCGCTCGAGCTCGGCTCGGAACCCGTATCCCAGCTAGAAATACGCCACTCCGCCCCAGCTTGGGATAAACTCCACGCGCGTCACATGTACCCGAGGTTGAGCCGCGTCACGCGCTCACAGCCCAGCGTTACACTATTATGCGAAACGCTTCGCCGGGCTTTAGTTGAACTGCTCAACCTCAGGTTCATCTCCAATTACTCAATCCCAGTATACTTAACCTCAATAATGATTTGACAGGTCCGATGGCATCGTGATTTGAGCGAAAAAACAATCGAATAAATGTGAAGATGGCATGCTTTTTCAGATGAACAATCACAAGCTCATCAGAATTAACGTGATATTAACTAATCGAATGGGATTAATCTGAAAATACAAGGTATTCACTGAAACGTAGTCAAAACTTTCGTTTTTCTCGCGAATACAACAGACAAAATCAAGAAAAATAATCACTTGAAAGACGTTAACGAACCTTTATTATTAAATATCAACGGTACAGGAGAGGATATTCTTCATTTTTCGATAGGCCTACGAGTTCTAAGAATATTCTACGATTTATTAGGGAAATGTTGAATACAGGTATGCCAAAATAACACGCATGAAAAAATTCAACAGAAAAACCTAGCGCTTTCTATTAAATTTCTATTGGAATTCTATGAGAATTCTCTGGAAGTTCTATTAGAATTCTATTCGTTTCTTGCGCCGATTCTATAGGAGATTATGCAACTTCATAGAGTCTTTTTGTTAAGGTAAAATTTGGTGCAAGAAAGTAAATAGGTTTTTATGTTCCTATAGATTTTCTTAGGCGTAAGATTTCTAAGTTTTTTCCGCTCGGTTTTTCTTCTTTTCTTTTAATCAAATGCAGGAACAAAACTTGGAAAATTCATGCCCAATAGTTTCTGTGGAAGAAATCATAACAGAATAAATTATCTAGAAAAATAAATGGATTTGTTTCTACAAACAAATATCTATTAAAAATGCAGAGGAAAGTTGCATAATTTTCAATGGAATTGACGCAAAAAAAATAGAATTTTTCAATAGAATTACAATAAAACTTAAATAGAATTCTCATAGAGCTCCAATAGAAATTCAATAGGAATTCTTAGAGAAAGTGCCAGGTTTTAGATTCGATGACAGAGGGAAAAATCAGTAAATTTCAAATTTTATAGAAAGTTCAGTATAATTCCATTTTTTTTAATGGTAAGAAGACAAGGATTTTCCAAAGTATTCAAATTTTAAATCGATATTCTAAAAATGCATAAATATCATTCTATTCCACCCTCCACTCGAAACGACACGACTCAATCGGAGCTGAGTTCTAAGCGTTGAGCCACAGCTCAAACTCAAGTGCCGGGTTATGGCGTCTGATGAGCGTTCGACTGTGAGCCGGTATGGAGCGGCGTGTCGCGGCGTGAACTCGGGTCAAGCGGCAAGCCGAGGCTGAGCTCGCGCTCACCCGAGTTGCGGCTGAATTCCCGGTTGAATTTCTACCCGGGTATACTCTTGTATATCGCTTAATAGTTTATTGACTGCGTGTATCGTCGAGTGATGGTGCCTGAAACCATATAAATTATCAGAAATTATTTTGTTTTCTTTCTCGTACGATAAGATAGAGTTATTCATTACGGCTTCATAGATTTTACTTAGAGATGAGGTCATACTAATTGGTTTGTAGCTTGCAGGATCAGACAAATTTTTATATTTTTTAGGTATTGGAATTACCAAAGCTGTTTTCCACTGAGTAGGGAAGTAGTAATTATTCAAATAATTATTGAAGATTTTTACCAGATCCAGAATCATTGACTTAGGGAGGTGTTTAATAATTATTGGAGGGATTTTATGCAAACCGCTAGAAATTTTATTAGGTAAGTATTTTAGAATTAATTTTACCGTGGAGGCGTCGGTAAAGTAGTTATCAATAGATGAATTTGAACTAGCTTTTGTAGCTTTGTTATTAATATCAAATTTAGTGAGAGTACGTTGGTTATTTATATCATTGAACATTTCAGATTTGAAAGTTTTGATTTTCCCATCAATTAATTCTTTTAGTCTTGAGTTTTCGTTTAAATAACGTGGAGAACTAACTCTTTGATAATGTCGGGTGCTCTTACCATCTGAGCTACCAGGACACTTACGAATTTCATTCTCAAATTGAATCATACGCGAGTGGAAATTTTCAGTCAGGTTCTGGTCAGACACTGATCAGGTATGTAACGCTGATCAGGTATGTAATTTTGTAACTTCCTAGGAAGTTACAAAATTTTTTCTCACCACAATTGAAATTTAATTAGTGCCTAATGAAGGTAGGCGGCGAAACCATAGTGGAAAATAGCGTTACATACCTGATCAGTGTCTGATCAGGACATTACTAAAAAAATTTCCACTCGGGTATGATTCAATTTGAGAATGAAATTCGTAAGTGCCCTGGTAGCTCAGATGGTAAGAGCACCCGACGTGACATTGGGAGGGCCCGGGTTCGATTCCCGGCTAGGAAGTTACAAAATTTTTTTTCACAAAAATTGAAATTTAATTAATGCCTAATGAAGGTAGGCGGCGAAACCATAGTGGAAAATAGCGTTACATACCTGATCAGTGTCTGATCAGGACATTACTAAAAAAATTTCCACTCGGGTATGATTCAATTTGAGAATGAAATTCGTAAGTGCCCTGGTAGCTCAGATGGTAAGAGCACCCGACGTGACATTGGGAGGTCCCGAGTTCGATTCCCGGCTAGGAAGTTACAAAATTTTTTCTCACAAAAATTGAAATTTAATTAATGCCTAATGAAGGTAGGCGGCGAAACCATAGTGGAAAATAGCGTTACATACCTGATCAGTGTCTGATCAGGACTTGACTAAAAATTTCCACTCGGGTATGATTCAGTTTGAGAATGAAATTCGTAAGTGTCCTGGTAGCTCAGATGGTAAGAGCACCCGACGCGACATTGGGAGATCCAGGGTTCGATTCCCGGCTAGAAAGTTACAAAATTTTTTCTCACAAAAATTGAAATTTAATTAATGTCTAATGAAGGTAGGTGGCGAAACCATAGTGGAAAATAGCGTTACATATCTGATCAGTGTCTGATCAGGACCTGACTAAAAATTTCCACTCGGGTATATCTTCTGTTATTTTTCCGATTTAATTTTATCCACAATTCATTTAGTTTGAATTTTTTGAAAAATGTCATTTTCAACCAATTTCACAACTTCAGCATGATTTTTCTCTCAAATCTGATGTACTAGGAGAATTCTACAAAAACTGTTGAGTTCAGCATGAACAATTTGTATTGTTTTAATATCATTTTCGGAGACGAGCTTGGCCTTATTTTGTTGTACCGTGTAGGAGGAAATGTAACTTAATTATGCCATAAACTGTATTACTCACTTTTCAAAATGTTCCTTTTTCAAGTATAAAGAATTCAGTAGCTGTTGAAGACAGGTCAGAGAAGAAAATACTCGATGTTTTGTTAATTATGAACGCATATAAATTTATTGAAGGAAACAAAATGAAATTGGTAGGAAGGCTTTGATATTAGCTTGGTAGCCATCTTGATAGATACTAATTAACAGGCTATACAAAGTGGGGGAAAAACCAAAACTAAACTTCCCTAGGCTCAAGTGTAAAACAAAATACGCCACACGTAAGGACCGATGGTTTCCAACATCCTCTCCCATCTTGAGTTGGAGATTTACATTTTTTTTTATTAAACTCAGAATATTCAACTCAACAATAAAACCATCGTGCCAATGTCTTTAACGTTGTAATTTTAGCGGAACTTTCACTACTCGTCCACACCTCGTTGTCACAGATTCCAGGATCTTCTCTTCCATCAGCTGACGTTTGTAATCAGTTCCTGTTTCCATCTGTCTACGTTTGGGCCCAACCAGCCCCCTGTTACACAGTGTTTTCAGTGTCCCTCATATTGAAGCCATTACAGATGGCGCGGAGAGTCATCTGACGGGTCCCCACTTTTCACAATTATCCCCCACTCTTTGACGGTTTTCGCGCTTTCGGAACCGTGAAGAAATGGAATTTGTTGGGATTAGACTGATAACCTGATGTGCAATTAGCGACTGCACAAGTAGGCATAATTATGTCAGTTTAATCTCACTTTCAAACCATACAATACGAGTTATTCCGGCGTTTCCTTTAAAACAGAGCAGAGAAATGGCGGCAGTTGGGAGAATGGAGGGGGTCAGTCAGGTGTAATCCAGCGCCGCGTTGTGGCCGTCAGAAACAGCCTCGATAATGCGGACACGCGTATTGTATAGGGGCATTGGATTTAGTATCAGGGGGCTGGGCTCAACCACTTTCCAGGGTGGTGGAGCAGACTCCTCAGTATCCTTACCATAAACAGAATCACGGTCAGGTGGTTGTTGTTGGTCTCCCGCAACCAACTCTGTAGCCTCAGCGCTAGACAATTCGCAAGGATACAGTCTCTGGATGGGTCTCACGAGAGTTCTCCTGTTAGCAGCAACCCTCAATTTAACAACTGTAATGATTGCATCCTTGCTAGGGTAGACTTCAACAACTTTGGCCAGAGGCCATTCCAGTCGCTTCTGATTATCAGCACCGACAAATACCAAGTCTCCTTCCGTGATGTTTGCACTGAGTCCTTTTTCATAGCTTTTGCATGCGAGTTGTCCGAGGTACTCGCTGCAAAACCTGTCGCGAAGTTCGCCTCTCAATCTCTGTCTATACAGGATGCGTTTTCGCAGTGCCTGGGCATCCACTTTGTCAATGTCGGGTATACCATAATGTCGTAAATCCCATAGAAACATGTCTGACGTGAGGGGCATCAGCTGTTCAGGATCCTCAGCCAAGTATGTCAATGGTCGTGCGTTAATTACGGCCGCACAGTCACATAAGGTAGTCTGAAATTCTTCGTAATTGAGTGACTCTCTTCAGGGTCTTCCTCAGCAAATCTTTAATGATACGCACTAAGCGCTCGCACCATCCCCCCCACCAGGGAGCTGATGGTGGATTGAAACGCCTTTCAATCTTGTTTAACGTACCTCGTTGAGCAACCTCCGTCCAATCGATCTCATGCAACTCTCTGGAGGCTCCAACGAAGTTGGTACCATTGTCACAGTAAATAATGGACGACCGCTGCGAGCGATGAAACGCCTGAATGATTCCAAAAAAGAAGTGGTAGACAACGAGACCACCAACTCTAAGTGAACCGCCCGATAAACGGCACAGGTGTAGAGTACAACCCAGCCTTTGCGTCCATATTTGAGGTACAGAGGTCCAGCTAAATCAACTCCAGTTACCTCAAACGCAGCTGCATCTCTCACTCTGGCTTCTGGCAAGGCCACTGGTGTTGATTCTAGTCTCTTCACATTATAGCGCTTACAGATCATGCATTGGCGAACAACTGATTGGACTGCGCGTCTGCACGAAAGAATCCAGAAGTCCTCTCATAGCTTCCTCATGACCTCGATTGAACCATGATTCAGGGTGAGATTTCGAAGGTATATCAGCTTCTGGACCAAGGGGTGGCATAGTCCAAAACAACAGGGCATCGAAATCCTAGTGTATCGTCTCTATTTGAAATGAGTGATTTTAAACGTAAGAGACTTGCTGCGTCTTTGTAGATCGTCATCCCAATAAATTGAGGGTCATTCACCCCTGAGAAACTTTCTTCTTGGACTAACCTTGGGGGGGTCAACTCGCCGTGCTCAACTTCTTGAAGGGACAACCGTCCTCTAAAACGTTGGTTAGGATTCTTTCTGCAATTGACTAGGAATCGTTGGATCCATGTCATACGTCTAATAAGTTGCGTGTAACGTAAAAATGTTGATATGTACCAAGGAACCTCCTCGTCTTGTTGTTAACCTTGAATATTACTCAAGACATGACAGATCGCCGTACACGTTACTACACCTTCATCAGGTGTCTTCTTCTTGTTGGTGGCCTTCTTGACCGCTCTATCGACTTCTGCTTCGTCCATCTCACCGGTAGAGTTCGGCCACAGTGCAGGGGGAAGTTTTAACCAGGCACCCTCATGCCAGTGAGATTCGATCAGTTGTTTGGCGGTACATCCGTGATGGTAGGTCTGCTGGATTAAGACTCCCTGGAATGTGGCTCCAAGACGCTGGACCCGTGAGACTGCGAATTTTCTGAACCCGGTTCCACACGAAAGTACCCCATTCTTCATCTTATTGTATCCAGGCAAGCACCGTTGACGAGTCAGTCCAGAAATATTGATGTACTTGGGTATAATTCAAGGCAGATACCACTGAGGCCATGAGACGAGCTCCCACCGTCGCTGCCAGCAGCTCCAGCCGAGGTATACTGGGTTTGTCCTTGGGTGACACTCGAGCCTTGGCAATAACAAAGTGGCACTCCACTTTGTCACCTAATTCTACTCTGGCATAAACGACAGAAGCGTACGCCTCCTGGCTGGCATCTACGAATGCATGGAGAGAGATCAATGCTTCTTCAGGTCCTCCCCCAAATGCCCACCTTGGTATTTCCAACTGTTTCAACTAAGAGAGCTGATCCAACCAATGACTGAAGGCATTCTTGGTGACCTCATCCGCACTGGTATCCCAACATAACTCCTTGGACCACAATTTTTACAGCAGAACCTTGGGACAAATGAGGACTGGGCAGATCATGCCGAGCGGATCAAATAGACTCTGCGTGGCAGAAAGAACTGTTCTTTTAGTGATGTTAGCTGGTCTCTCCTTCTGAATGACTGTATCAGCCAGTGTCAACGTGTCCGTTTCACGATTCCAGATGAGACCCAGGACAGAGCTTGCTGTCGATGGCATCTCCAACCCTGAGTGCTCCCATCCTCTTAAATCAAAACCTCCAGTCTTGAGAGTTTCGGTGGCAATTTTTTGAAATTTGTGACGCTTTTCTGGCGAATGGACACTCGTGACACAATTGTCTACGTAGAACGATCCTCTCAACTTTTCCAGGGTAATGATCTCGACTTGGGACTCTGTATTTTCCATAGCTCTGTATTTTCCATAGCTGGAGACTCCAAAAACAACTCTGAGATGACGATAGTGCTCTCTTATGTCTGGGTTGTGTGTTGGTCTCCATAAAACTCTCAGGAAGTCTCTGTCCTCAGGGTCAACACTAATTTGGAGGAAGGCCTTGCGTACATCTGCTATGACCCCAATCCTTTTCTCTCTGAACCGCATGAGCAAGGAGAGAATGAGCTCAATCAGGTTTGGCCCGGTCTCCAGGCATTCATTGAGTAAGGGTCCGATTTTTCCTTTCGCTGAAGCGTCGAACACTGGCCTGATTCTTGTGGTACTGTTCTCTTTTATGACTGATCGATGGGGAATGTAATGTCCAGGATTGTTCACCTCATCTTCTGGTACCCTCTCGATGATTCCCTCCTCAAGCCACTCATAGAATATTTTCTCGTAATCACTCACCATGTTCTTTGCCTTTAGTCGAGTCCATGTCGGGTCCAGTCCCTTCTCTGCTAAAAAACGATTGTCTGGGAGGGATGGATGATTCTCCTTCCAGGGTAATAATACCTCATAACGACCTTGTGCGTTTATCCTGGTGATGTCGTGAAACTTCATCAGTACCTGCTGTTGATGAGCTTCCTTAGAAATCTTTTGGACGGCATCCGTGATGCCCAGTACGTCTAGGTCCCAGAGTTGGTTGACGTTGGCTTCCTGAACGAACATTGACACAGTGAGCAAAGCTGGATCTGCTTCTTCTGATTGTGGTTGGGAGGCTTTTCCTAGGAGCGTCCAGCCCAGTCGTGTTTCTACGGCCGTAATGCCGCTGTCGAGATTGTGTAGCCCACCAGTGTACAGCCTTCCCACAACGTCCGCACCAATCAGCAATGAAATAGGCTGTCTTCCCTATCCCACATCAGTTAAATAGACTGACCTTTGCTGTAATTATCGTATCCAAGGTCCACTAGGAATCCTAGGAATGACTCGACAAATATTCCCTTGGTGGTAGACCAAGAAATTGCATGCATATCCTCCATCCAGACTGCGAATGCGTACTCGATAAGGTGGGTGATCTTGTGGTTGGGTCTGGGAGCCGCCAAAGAGGGAGTGTACTATGGTACGACTTTCTTCTATTTCATATCCCAAGGATTCAGCTACTTGACCCAGGATGTAGGAGTGATGAGAGCCAGTGTCGATAATTGCTCTCACCGTTTGCTCTTGACTGTCATTAACCAGCTTGCCTTGAAGCGTTTGACGAAAAACCTGCGGATCTGACGACAGATTAGCGAGACTGCTCCACCACTTTGCTCGTAGTTTTTGTCTCAGTCTCGGCAGAAGTATTCATCTGACGGCACATCAAGAGCACGTGCTTTCACCCACACCACTTACACTTTTCCTTGTAGCGACAAGTTTTGCAGCTGTGATTAGTTTTTAAGCAGTAGAAACAGGCGTTCTTAACCTTTGCCATTTCTATTCTCTCTGCCAAAATCATTTTCTTGGCTTTTTGACAGGTAGCACTAGCATGGGCTTCACTACAGAAGATGCAAGTGACTGAAGGAGTAGCTTTCGTTGTCAGTTATCCAGCTGCTGTAGGTAATGGCATGGATTCCTCCTTCGGCTTCTTCTTGTGCTTGTCTTGATTTTCTTTCTTTTCCCCGTGGGCCGTTGAATTTAAACCAAACTTGTGGGCTGCCATGGAAATTCTGTGCTCGGACACAACTTCATTTTCCAGAAGTTCCATAAATTTCATTAGCTTTGTTTTGGTATCGTTGATGTTCAGGTTGGTTGAGTGTCGCTACCAAGCTCGAAGCAGCTCCTCTGGTAATGATGACTCTACTAATGGATAGAGCATAGCGGCGCACATGTTTGTTGCGACTCCTAATGACTCAAGGGCTCTCAAGTGCGTTGATAACTTGTCGTATATACTTGACAATTTGCTGTGTGATGCACCGTTAACTGCGTTGTGCAGGACCAGATTTAATAACTCTCGAATATACACTTCCACCAGCAATTCCTTCTTACCGAAACGTTTTGTTAAACTCTCGACAGCTTTGTCATAATTTTTGGCTGTTGGTGGAAAGTTGTTCACGAGCTCACTGGCTCCTGAGCTAGGTGCCATGGCTTGGGATAGGTAATTGAACTTTTGCTCTTTGGGAATGGACGCATCGTCGTGGATGGGCTTGCAGAGACCCCAGAATAGAAGCCAATCTTTCAACTCATCACTGAACTTGGGAGGTTCGATCTTGGGTAGCTTTACTCCTTTAGTGTTTGTCCTGGACTGAGCTGTTCTAGTCCCGACAGGCCTCTGCGACGTGCTCCGAAGAGAATGAGGTGTTGTCCTTTCTAGAAATGCTGAGACCTCAAACTTGATTTGGTGATATTCCAACTTGTAGTCATTTTGTGAATCTAAATCTTCCACCATGTCATCCTCTGAACACGTGTCATCTGTCCGCATAGACTCTAGGATCTTTCCATTCCACTCTTCTAGTTCGCTAGCCTTGTCTTCTACTAGAGCGAATGTTGAGTTAACCTCTGGAATTCTGGGTGGTGTGGCGGTTAGCTCGGTCGCGAGGGTATTGTAGGCACGAGTAAACGATGCCGTACTGCGGCCCTTGCCTTCTTTAAACCCTCCATTTCTCTGACGCTGTTATCCGAACAGTCCTGTCACGGTCGCCAAAATGTTGTAGACAGGTCAGAGAAGAAAATACTGGATGTTTTGTTCATTATGAACGCATATAAATTTATTGAAGGAAACAAAATAAAATTGGTAGGAAGGCTTTGGCATTAGCTTGGTAGCCATCTTGATAGATACTAACTGACAGGCTATACAAAGTGGGGGAAAAAACCAGAACTAAACTTTCCTAGGCTCAAGTGTAAAACAAAATACCCGACACGTTAGGACCGATGGTTTTCAACAGTGGCCAAGCGGTGAAGCGATTTTGCTTATCGGGCAGTTTTTATTCACTGAGAAAAATCCGAACGCTATTTCGAAGTCGCGCTCGACATCGAAAAAAATTCAAAAGCGCCGACTTTGTTTCAAAGTTGCGCTCTTGAATCGAGGGCGGCACCGTTGATTCATAATTTTCGGCGCTTGAGGTCCTATTTTCCGCCGTCAAAAAGCCGCGCTCTTAATTCAATGTCGCCGGGATTCAGTTCAATGTTGGCGCGAATTATTCAAGGGTAGGAACCTTTGATTTAAAGTTCCTCACGCTATTGATTTATACGATACAAAAGTGAAGTCTAAGGCAATTGATTCAATGTCTCACGTCGATGAATTGCGAGCATGACGTACGATTCGAGGTGCGAAAAATGTATGCTTTTCACAGGTATGTACATTTGTTTTAACGCCTAGAGTTATCAAAAACAGATCTTTCTTTGACAAAAACAAATCGCGCCAGCGATGAGAAAAATACATTGTACGATTCTGCGAATTCAGGGACGCCCGTCCCACTTCCCCCCAAAGTTCACAGCCGTGTGTCGCCGGACTCATGCACGGACACGCTGAAAAAAATTGAATATCAACACGACGAAAACCAACAAAAACAGGCGCAGTTGAGACGCATTTTTTCATTCGTCGGGAAGACATGATGTGATGAGGACGATGAGCCTGAAATTGGCGAACGCTTCTGGTGAACGATATCCACAACTTTTGGAGCGGACCGTACTGCCGACGCTCCAAACAGACCGTAGAAGGGGGTCACGTTTTTTAGCCCTAATTTTTATAAATAATTAAGGAACATGACAAAAAATGTTTAACACAGCCTTACCCCTCCATATGCATATATTATTTGAATGAAAAATAAAATTGCTAAATTTGAATAAAAATTTTCAACATTGGGACTTCGAGAGGGGGTGCAGGGGGGGATGCATAATAGGGGAGGGTTGAAAATTTTAGCCAACAAGGAGAGAGGGTTGGGTAACATTTCCAACTCTCCCCTTTTGTGCGTCCCACCCCTTCTCAAAGACCGAATTTTCGAGATTTACTTTTTTATTTGACAATTTGATTTTTTTATTTAATCATCGCATGTGAACGGAGAGCTGAGGATGGCTCAGGTAGATTCTGAAACCCCCTCCCCTTGTAGGGTAAAATTTTCTATCCTCCCCTAGTGTGCGTCCCCCCTCCACCCCTTCACAAAGTCCAAATACTCGAGATTTTCATTTAAATTTAACAATTTCATTTTTTTATTTAATTGACGCATGCGAACTGAGGGATGGGGGTAGAGCGCTCTTCCCCCTGTTGGGTAAAAAATTCAACCCTCCCCTATTATGGGTCCCCCCTCCGCCCCCTCTCTAATTCCCAATGTTAAAAATTTTTATTTAAATTTAGCAATTTTATTTTTCATTCAAATAATGTATGCATATGGAGGGGTGAGGGTGTGTTAAACATATTTTGTCATGTTCCTCAATTATTTATAAAAATTAGGAGTAAAAAAGTTGACCTCCGTCCGCAGTCCCTTTGGAGCGTCGCCAGTAGAGTCCGCTCCAAAAGTTGTGGATATCACTCGCCAGAATCGTTCGCCAGTTTCAGGTTCATCTGCTCCTGATTAAAGAAAATATTCAAATTCCATATTTCTAATTTATTGACTTATTTGTTTGTTTGTTTGCTGAAAATATGTTCTGTTTAATTGATTTGGAGGCTGATTTGTTTATTTATTCACATATTTTTTCATTAATTTTCAATTAGCATCGTGTTTTCTTCCTGAATGATGAAAATCTAAAGATAGTGGGGTAAAACGGACCAAATCTATGTATCAATCAAACGAAAATAGCATAGTCAAATTTTTCACATAATTTTCAAAGGTTTTTTCAAACTCCAAAATAAAATCTCATTTATTCAAATTACGGTATTCAGTCGGGAGATATGGACAATTAAAGAGAGTCCGTTTCACCACTTCTTCACTGCATATTTTTCCCCTATGCTCCAATTAGTTTATAATATTAGGTTAGAGTTCTCTCCCCTTCCATTCTCAATTCCTGCTCTTGATTCAAAGTTTTGTAGACCTTTCAAATGAAGATTTTCTTTGATTCAAGAGCCCGTTTTATCGAAAATTCCTTGAAAACAAAGGCGCGCGACTTTGAACGCATTTATGGGCACAATGCCTTGAAATGAGCGTCGCGCCCTTGAACGAGCGTCGGATTTTTCTCAGTGTTCAATATCTCAAAGTCTAAGAGAAATAGCGAAGTTTTCATTAAAATCTTTTTTGTGGCTTTCCATCCGCTCTACAAAAAAGGCAATTACACAAACTTTGCTAACTCTCTTAAAGCAAAATTCTGAAAAAAATCTGGAATATTTTATTGGACTCACAGAACACCCTGAAAAATTGGCGAGACATTTTGCTAGATCATGAAATAGTATGTTTCGTCATTAGGCTGAAAAAAACTTTTCTGGCAAATATGAGTTTGTGCAGCCTGAGCTGAAGGCAAGGGTTGCAAAAATATGAGAGCTGCCTTGCGATACGGACGAAAAAATTTGAAAGAAAAACCTATCGAATTTGTTAGAAAATTCTATTGAATTTCTATTGAACTGTTCCATTAGTTTTTGGCCGATTCTATTAAAATGTTCAATAGAAAATATTCAGTAGAAAAACTCAATAGAATTCAATTTTTCTGTATAACTTATTCTATTGAGATATTTTCTATAAAATTTTCTCGGCTCAAATTTTACAAGTTTTTTCGCTTGATTTTCTTGATGAGAAGAAAAGAAAAATACAATGAAAAAAACCTAGTAAATTTGAGTCGAGCAAATTCTATAGAAAATATATGAAAAGAATAAGTTATATAGAAAAATCGAATTCTGTTGACTTTTTCTATTGAATGTTTTCTATTGAACATGTCAACAGAATCAGCCAAAAACTAAGAGAAAGTGTAATAGAAATTTAATAGAATTTTCTAACGAATTCAATAGGTTTTCCTATTAACTTTTTTCGTGCATGGAATGACGAAAAATAACTGTCTGGTTTGACAGAGAATGCCCCACATTCGGCTTGTAACCACTACTTCAATTTGAATGTTAATTCAATTCACCTCGTTATAGTTTCATTATTGAATATCATCAGTTTTCGTCAAAGGGAAACAATAATATGGATTTTCCAATTTTGTTCATGGGTTACAGAAATTCAACGAAATATGTAGCGACCGCAGAGTTAATTACAATTATGAAATATACTGGGTTGAATTTATTTAATCACCATCCAAACTCTCTAAAATAAGTGAGGGATGGAGTCATTCAAATAAATTGCCATTGTGAATAGTCATTTTCACTCGTAGTTCTTCACTAAATAACGGAAGTATATTGCAGTTCCATATCTTGTGATATCACAGAGTATTGTTTGATAGCATTTTGGATAAATCAGAGTTAGAATAAGGAATAAGAATGATTCTATCCTATGATATTCGTTTATTTATTCTATTATACACAGGAAGAAAAGTTGAATAAAAATTACCAAAAAAATCGTGGGAAATTTTACTGTACGAAAGGTAATCGCGGAGCAGAATGTAATTAAATGAAATAATACCTGTTTGTGGATTATATTTTACGATTCGTTCAATAAAATAAATACATTAATGGATGCAAAAATTATTCTCTTGCGTGGTAAAATTTCCCACAGCATTTTTTACCGTACCTGTTCGGTAAAAATCATTCTCCGTTACAGAAAAATTATACGCAATATTGAGCAATCTTTCACGTTCACTGAGTTTTTGATGGAATGCAGGGTAAATTTTACAGTTTTGGCGAAAATTCTCCTCACGTTCAGTAAATTTTCCCTGGACATTGGAGGAAAATTCATTATTCGTCTCGCATTTTTTCTCTGATATAAAGCGAACAAGTGCTAAAAATCGAGAGCGCTCCACGATTGCTTGACTTGTTCGGTAATTTCTCTCCAATTTTTTCTTCGTGTATAATATTCAATTCTGTAATATCAGTTGATAATCAATTTTACGGAAAAAAAATCAATAGTTCAGAGTAAAAATTGAATGTGCAGCGCGGTCTTAATGATTACGTATCGCACGTTCTTCCAGCTAAGCTATATTGTTACAATTTTATTATATTTCAGTATATGTTGTAACATGATAAAAATCATGCACTGTTCCTCGCCTGAACTGACCGCGGATCATGGGGGGAAAATTAGTCGTTTACCCCAGCGAGGAGTCGGATCACCCAGAGCCACAACTGTCACTTTATTTTTATTTTTATTATCTGACTATTTTCCTTCTTTCCATTCCCTCGAACTCTGTCGATCGCGCTCACCGTGGATTACGTGAGCTTCGAGACGAGGGGAGTGGAGCGGAGCCTCGGGGAGAGCTACAAGACGGCGCGATATCTGAGGAGCAGCACACCGACGAGCACGCACACACCGAGTCTGGGAGACTCACACCACGTAGGACGCGAAAGACGATCGTCGCACGCCAGCAGGCATCTCAGGCCTCTATGTGCGAACTCCCACCATCTCACCGATGGATCAGCGGCACAAGGCCGTCCAGTAAAAAACCGATGTTACAGCATTGAGGGAGCATCGGATTATGTTGGCTTCTGCGCCGCTCAACGCGGATCACATCCACCGACCGCGAGGCGCAAGTTCCAGTTTCTGGGCCTGAGGAATTGGGAAGTAGGACCATTTTAAAATGCGAAAGTCCAAAATTGTCGAATGACTTGGATTCTTCGCGCTCATCACGTGATTGGGTGGGGGTAGGAGAAATTGAGAGGTTCCTCGGGGTGATGTACGGCCCCGACGAACACTCTTCGCTGGGATTTATTCTGATAAGGTCGCTCTGCGCCATTTAAGTTTCCTTTCGCTCTCCGAGCTATTTGACCGAACAAGAGTAAAGAACGTGGTGGTATTGTGCCCGTTTGTTCCGGCTCTATTTTCCTGACGTCGCCGTACTGAGGGTCCAGACGAGTCTGTCTGGTGTTCTCGTGAAATCACGGTGAGCGTCTTATTTTGTTGTGAGTGCACGCGTCCTTCCAGTAGGGAATCCACTCCGGCGCCCATTTTGGGGCCGTTTGAGAATGTACTAGAGTCTGCTTGTGACGCGGCACTCTGTAGCCTCCAGCTACCTCTTAATTTGATTTTTTTCATTAGTTTCTCTACTTGAGTTTATTATCAATTTTTATTGTGGGGAAAACTAGTCCTAACTCATCTGTTACGTCGACCTTTCCCAATAACTTTTGTGTCGTGGCTCTCGCGTCGTCGTCGCTTGCGGGTGATCTTCGCGTCTTAGCCTCTCCCACGCACCTTTAAAGTTATTATTATTTATTTTTGTTAACTAGTATCACTAGGTTAATTACATTTTTTTTGGTTTGTATAGCGTCTTTGCTCGCGGGAGTCCTCTCCCGCACATGTAAGAGATTAGACTGAACTCATTGGATTAAAATTACATATACTTTTTTTGTTTTGTAAAAAGTTGCATATTGTTGAGTTCCGCTCATTATCCCACACCCCTGTTCCCACACGCCTCCGCGGTTATCTGAGCTAGTCGTGGAACGCGCCTCAACGGTGTGACCTTGTCCTTTGGCGGTTAAAAGGACTGGCGCCCTTTTTGGCCTTTTTGTCTCTTCTCGTTATTCCCGTCGTTCTAATTCCGGGTCGAGAGAGTCCAAAGGGTCGCTGAAAGTTCGTGGAGAACCACGCGTCTGAATCCCGCAGACGCGCTTGGAAAAATACCTCACAATGTATACTCGGGTTTTTACTTTTTGTGCCCCTCCCAGTCCCTCTGGAGACATCAATATATTAGGTTTGTGACTTAATTTTTACAGATTTTTTCTTTGAGCTTAAAATTATATTTAAAATAGAAATATATTCGCGGTCTTTTCTGGTTTTAACAGGATCGGACAAAAGGTTTCCGAACATGGAACGACAAGTCTATGTAAGTTACATAACCTTTCAGAATAGCAGATTTTACGATGGCAACTGATCAACAGCACTTTCGGCGCTGCATTTTATGCGAATTCCAACAAGGAAAAAATGCTTCTGAAGCACAGGAATCAATGTGTAGTGTTCTTGGTGCCGACCTTGTATCTTATGAAACGTGTAATTATTGGTACAAACATTTTAGAAGTGGTGATTTCGATCTGAGTGACCAGCCGCGTCCTGGACAGCCTCGAAAGTGTACAGATGCGGAATTGCAAGCTCTACTGGATGAAGACTCAACGCAAACGCAACAAGAGCTTGCAGCTCAGTTAGGAGTCACCCGAACAGCTATTTCTAGGCGTTTACGTCAAATAGGAAAAATCCAAAAACTTGGAAGGTGGGTCCCACATGTGTTGACCGAACACCACCTAGGTCAACGTATGAACACCTGCCTTTCACTGCTTGCCCGGAAACAAAAAAAGGACTTCTTGTGGAGAATTGTGACGGGTGATGAAAAGTATATTTTTTACGAGAATCTCAAACGTAAAAAGTCGTGGGTAGATCCCGGACAATCCAGTACATCGACGGCAAAACAGAATATCCACTTAAAGAAGATTCTCCTGTGTATCTGGTGGGACATGAAGGGTGTACTTTATTACAAACTCCTGAAAACAGGTCAGACGGTGACTGCGGAACGCTACAACCGACAACTGAACAAACTGAGCGAAGAACTTGATCGGAAAAGACCATTTACTGGGCAAGGAAGCCGGCAAGTCATACTGCTGCATGACAATGCTCGATCTTACGTTGCTCGCGCGACTCAGAAGACCCTCTTAAACTTGGGATGGGAAGTTCTTCCGCACGCGGCATATTCACTTGGCCCCATCCGACTATCACTTGTTCCGGTCCATGCAGCACGCCTTAGTGGATAAACAGTTTAAAACGCTGGACGATGTGCGTAAATTCGTCGATGACTTTATCGCCTCGAAGCCTGCAAGTTTCTTTCGCGACGGCATTCGAATGTTACCTGAGAGATGGCGCAAGGTTATAGAAAACGATGCACAGTATTTCCAAGATTAAGTTCGTTGTTCTCTATTTTTTTATATTAAATAAATTTACTGAAAAATCTGTAAAAATTGAGTCATACACCTAATACATTGTATAAACATTTCAAGAAACAAGAAACAAAAACACCAATGAACATAATACATATATAAAAACATTTTACATAAGTTTCACATTCATTTCTGGTGAAAAGTTAACAGCTTGTATTTTAGACTAATAATATAATTCCGAGAGTTTATTTCGGCTTTTTTTACCTTTATTTTATAAGAAAAAGCAGAATATTACATAAAATATAGTATGTCGCCCTAGCTCGAAGCCTTTTTCCTTCTATTGAGGTCCTGGGACTTGAAAAGGTGAAGAGGAGGGTTGCGTCCATTTTCGGGCGTTTTCCACAGCCTCACCAAAAAAAATTGAAGATATGCGAGTGTCATCACCCCGGTGTTCATTCGATTGTTGAAGATTACTCTTAATCATCAAAAGTTTCCTCTTCCTACTCGTCTTTCAAAACCCAATCCCGGCTCAGTATAAGTAGCCAGGAATAGGGAGGGCGCTTCCAGGGCAGAAGAGAAGGTACAGTCAAAAGGCTGCACCATTCCCCGCACCAATTTCTCCCACTCCCTCACCAGCTTGCAGCGTTCCGTGATCGGCTTTCCCCCTAATATCTCAACAATTGACTCAGTTTTTCCTAGCTCGTTCCATTCTCTCCACCATTTCTTGAGTCCCCCCTCCCTAACTTCCGTGCACTCCAGTACATGTTCCAGGTTCTCTTGGGTTCCCCCGCATAGTCTACAGCTCGTGTCTCTATATCTCTTGTTCCCTGCGCGTCCTATGTTCCGGCATCGCATCTGAGCCCACGTTGTCTTATCCCCCCACGTCACCCCTTTTAATCCCCAATATCCTTCCTTCAGGTCCGGTCTATCCCAATTCTTATAATACGGGTTGAAAGTGGAATTAAGTATCCTGCGGTTACCCTTCTCACGTTTCATCTCATTCGCCCTCTCCAGATATTCTTTCAACTTCTCCTGGAACTCCTTCCATTCCACGTCCTCACTTTTCAATATCTCTATAAATTCCCCTCCCCCCATTCTTTCAGAACGTTTCTCAATTCTTTACCCCATACAGATGGATTACCGTTTCCCAGAGCCCTAAGTTCTTCCTGTAAACAGAGCCTGACTAGCCTCTCCTTCTTTGTCTACTCACCACGCCTAGGAAGGACACTACTCTTCTCCTGGTTTTCCTCGTCAATCCTTTCCTACCACTCTCTGTTCTCCATAGGTATCCTGGGGTGGTTCTAGAGACCCCCATATCCATTTTCACTACCCTTCCATGCACCCTCTCTAACATATCTCTCGAAGCCGGTCCCCATATTTCGGTCCTGTACAGGGCCCCTGATTTACCTAGCACATTCATAACGTACAGTCAGCTGTTCAGAGTGTTCAACCCTGCCCTTGTAGCTGCCCCCCAAGCTGCGTTCACTGCTCTTGTACCCTTCCTCGACATCTTACGAATATGTTTCCCATACGTATTCTTCGATGAGGACCAGTAACCTAAGTATTTGAAAGTGTTCACCACTTTCACCTCCTTACCACTTATTTTCCATTTTACCTCTCTTTTTCTTCGCCCTCTTCCCCTGAAAACCATGATCTTTTTTTTCTTCACATTAATTTCTAGCTTACTCCTCTGATAGTATTTTTCCGCACTATTGAGCATGCTCTGTAGTTCTCCCGCATCCTCGGCTATTACCAGGATATCATCCGCGTATTTTAGGCAAAATACCTTTTCTTTTCCCACGACCATGCCCCCCTCCCCCCTCTTTTCACAGCTATTATCGATGTCGTCAATAAGTAAATTAAAGAGTATAGGGCTCAGCCCTTTTCCTGTCACAATCCTGTCCGATATCTCCTCCCCTGTTATCACTTCATTTTCAGTCGTATTGTAAATGGCTTTTACTATATCATAAAAGCGCGCTCTAATCCCCACCTTCCACAACTTCTCTAGTAACAAATCCCGGTCGACAGTGTCAAACGCTGCTTTCAGATCAATGAATGCAGCGTATAACTTCCCCTTTTTGTGCTTAATTTTATTTCCTATCAGCGTGTTTAGGACGAAAATTGGTTCCCTCGTACCTCTCTTTCTGCGAAAACCACCCTGACTTTCTCTAAACTTTCCCTCCTTTTCTAGATACCTACTCAACCGATCTGCCATGATGCTATTCAGTAACTTATACCTCAGATTGAGCAGCGAGATTCCCCTATAATTTCCTACATCATTCTCGTCCCCCGCCCCCTTATGAATACGGCAGATTCTAGCCACCTGCCACCCCTCCCTTAGCGTACTGTTTTTCCAGCCTTCCTGAACCACCTCCCACAGTTCCTTTCTCCACTTCTCCGGGAGTTGTTTCAGGAATTCCCCCGGTATTCCATCTTCCCCAGCCGCCTTCCCATTCTAGAGTCCCTTCAATGCTCTGCAAAACTCGCTGTAGCTTATGTCTTCGTCTAACTCCTCCACTTCAATCCATTCCTCCCAGGTTTCCTACTTTCTCGTCCCTAGCCACATTGTTTCCCCCCAACAAGTTCTTCATGTGTTGAACCCATTCTTCCGTCGCGATGGACCCCCCTTTTTTCTCAACTCTTGCTCTGCAACCGTTTAGTGCCTTCCAGAGCTCCGCCAAGTCCCTACTTTTCCTCACTTGTTCTTTTTTCTCCCTCGCAATCTCGTTCCGTCTTTCTTTACCCATTTTTCTTAGAGCTGCCCTTTCCTCCTGATATATTGTCCTCTTATTATCTCCCTGATGACGTAGAAAACGTTTCAAAGAATTATAGACAGCCGCCCTCTGATTTTTATATTCTGCTCCTAACCAGGCATCCTCCCCTCCCCTCCAGCCTTTCCAATTTCTTTAGTCAACCTTACTTCTTCCGCAGTTTCCTGGATTGCTGTCTTCACTCTCTCCCATCGTGCGTTCATTTCTTCTCCCTTTCCCGCAACGATTTCTACCTCTTCGAGTTTATTCTGATAGTCTTCTAACCGCTCCAGCTTCCAGACTAGCTTAATCTTGCGGTCTTATCCCCCTAGCCCTATCCCTTTCCTTTTTTGGTTCCCATTTTGACCTCCTTGCCCGCCCTCGGGACCTAGTATCCCTAGTGCCACTCTCATATGGTCTGAGTCAATTGTAAGCCATATCTTTACTTCATCTAAAACCTTCGGGTCTCCTTCATGAAGCACCAGATCAAGGACTGATTCATGTACTTCGTGTTGGCTACCCACAAAAGTGATAGCCCCCTCCCAATCCCCTTTAATGGCTCGCTTCGCCACTATCAAGCCCTCTGCATCACAAAATTCAATCAATTTCCTCCCCTTCCTCTTCACCTTTCTTATGTCTCTGTCTCTGGACCTCCTGCTAGAATTTTCTTCATCGTCGCCCGCCTATAGCTCCGCAATTCTGGCATTAAAATCTTCCACTACTACAATAGCCTCCCCTTTTTCTCTACCTTCCTCGATTTTATTCGCAATTTCTTTTAGAATTTCATCTATTCCCATATTTCTGTACCCTGCGATAATTCTTCCTTTCGGTCCCCCCCCCTCTTAGCTTAATTCCCGATATTACCGCTCCGTTGAGCTACGTACTAATTTCATTCCCCCCTTTAGACTTTTCTTCACCCCTACTAATATACTCCTCATACCCCTCCCCTTTTGGAACCTCTTGATCGCTGGCTGGTGAGCCCGTTCAAATTCTCTAGTAAAATTATCACGTCAATACTCTCCATATTCTTAGACCTATTTATAGACTTATTCTTAGACCCTGTACGGTCCAACAGGTAGCCCTGATTCTGCTCATTCCCCTCCCCCTCAAACAGTTTAAATAATTCCCGTTTACATCATTAACAACCCCTGACTTATCCCTATCTCTTGAACCGCTGCTGCTTCGTCTCCTCCTGTTGTGGAACAGCTCCCCCGGCGTCATCAGCTTCCCCATTCTCTCGTTCCAGCCGAATTTGACGTCCTCTATCCAGATACACTGCTGGAAGCTCTGTACTGAGGTCTTCCTGCCTAGCTCTCTTGCACGACCTGCTAGCGCTTCCAGGTGCTGTCTCTGGACTTCCTGCTAGAATTTTTTTCATCGTCACCCGCCTGTAGCTCCGCAATTCTGGCATTAAAATCTCCCACTACTTCAATAGCCTCCCCTTTTTCTCTACCTTCTTCGATTTGCTGGACTTCGATTAGCTGGACGACCTGCCTGGGCGTCAAGTCGTCCAGCACCTCTACTCCTGCATCTCTGAAAGCTCGCTGGGGCCTCCTGCCCATCAGCGTACTCTTCTCCCTGTGACTCCTAAGTTTAACAAGAAGTTCACCTGTTGGTAGATTCACGCACTCTCCCAGCTTAGTCTCCACTCCGCCCTTATCCTTGGCGAACGTTTTGAAGCCCCACTCCCGTCCGGCCACCGTCCTTAAACCTCTCACTATCACGTTGTTTTTTCGGTTAGCGCTCTCCTTCTTCTCGAACCACCACTCTTCGACATTCCGTTAGGAGCGCCCTGTCTCGGTGCAAGCCCTTCCAGGAGCTCCTGGTGCAGCCACCTCTCCTCCTCCTATTTCTCCTGCGATGGATCTTTCTCCACTTCCCTCTGCTGGGTCCCGTCTCCAGCCACCTCCCTCTCTTGGGCCGATTCTACCTCAATTGGTGAAGGTGAAGGGGGTGACGGCGAGGGGAAACTAAAGTATTCAAAACTGCTATCACTGTCACTATCCCTCCTATTAATACCACTGCCCGTGACATCTTCCTCCAGACTGTTCTCTTCTCTTACTCCGTACCCCTCGTCGTCCCCTCCCCCTGCCAACTGTTCACCTCCTCGCCTATTCTCACAATCCACCCGAGCTTTCCTCGAGCTTTCTTCGAGCTTTGAGTCCGTCCACCCCTGTTGTGATTTTGTTCAGAGCCTCTACCAAGCGGGGCTCCTATCCTCCTGGCTTCTCCCTCGTCGCTCTGCTTCTGTTGGCCACGGTCCATCATGTCCTCTATTCTACTCACTCTCGCATCCAACGCCTTGGCGTGCCCTTCCGCCCTGTCAGGGCTATACCTATTTCCGCACATTCGGCAGGTGTCATCACCTTCCGGTTCTCTGTTTACACCCACATCCTTCTTCTCAGGCTGAACTTCAGGCACCATGTGGGATCTCTCCTTCCTTCTCTCCAATTCCTCTATTGCCTCCTTCTCTATCGCCCTCCCGGTTTCTCCAGGCCCTCCACTCACACTCCTTTCCATGTGAGCGCCGTTCTCCTCCATTTCCTCATTCACTTTTCTCCTCGCATCCCTCTTTACAACGTCTTCTCCTCTCTCTGGAGTCAGCCTCCCTTCACTCACTGACCTCCTTAGTATCCCAGAGTTCTGCTCATCTGTCTCCGCAATTGGCTCGGGTTCGTCCTCATTCTCCACGAGCCCTTCTACGCCCCTTGTGGTTTTCCTCCTGCCTAATGAGGCACACCTACTTCTTGTCTCCTTTGGGGTGTACGAGGAATTGCCTGGCCTGAAGGAATAATATTTTCTTTTTTACCCTTCAGCAAGTAACCCTCTCTTCCACCCTTTCATTCCTTTGCGACTTTCTTTGGTCGCCCCCTCTTCTTCTTCTCTTGTTTTTCAGTGTCACTTGTGCCTGTTTCCTCCTGTGGTTCACTACATCCCGCTGTTTCTCCCAGTCTTGGACTTGCGCCACTGTCGCCATCTTCAGTCATCCTCTGTAGATCACCCGTCATGGCGTCCTCTCGCTTGTCCCGCTCAAAATCACCTCCTCTCTCCCCTCCGATTCCAACTCGACGCTTCTCCATTCTAACCTCGACTCTAACCTCGACTCGCACAAAAACCTGTTTCACCCTCCACCTTCACTTTCACAGGTGCCCCAGATAGTCTCGAGTAGACTCCACTAACTCTCGCCTTTGAGCCCTTAAAAAATTCTCCAAAAAACTGCAAAATTCGCGGCCCCATGCAAATGCATGACTGCTTGCATCGGCGATCGTAGCGCCCTCCCTATATTGTTACAAATTTTTGACTAAAATTTGAGGTATGCTTCTGGGAAACGGTCTAGCCGGATAAGCATGCTCAATTTGCCCCCAGCGAATTTCAAGGCGGCAATTTTTTCACATATTCACCATCCAAAAAAACAATTCTGTGTAAAATTTCAGATCATTATAGCGATCCCCTGATTTTTTATGCTTTAAAAACTGTTTTTTTTTCGATTTTTTTTTTCGAGTACTTCAAAGCTACTTAAAAATCTGAAAAAATTCTGAAAAATCAAAAAGATATCAAAATTGAAGGGAAAAATTTTTAATTGATTTTTAATAGTTAAATAATATTTTTGATCGATACTTCTTTTTTTTAAAACCATTCTCATAAGTAAAGATTTTCCTACCACTTTCACAAAATTGACGAGATTCTAGCCTCAATTCCCCACATTTTGAGAAAAAAAAAGTTCAAAAATTCCACCTGCAACGCATTAAAAAAAAAACTTCAAATTTTTGCGTTTTTTCATGGAAATCCTTTCGTTAATTATCCCTGCAGGTCTGTTAATTGATCACTAAATTCAATCTAGTATTATGGCACATTATACTTTTGAAGGAGAGCAACTGCTGGGCAAAATCGCTAGCAATGCAATAAAATGATTTGAGTTGACTGAGTTCTTAGCTGACTTTCCAGGCAATATCTCCGAATCTAAGAGAGATAGCAAAATTTTTGTAATGACCTTGTTTGAAACATAGTCATCATTCTATCAGTTCAGTGGGGAATTAAANGCACATTATACTTTTGAAGGAGAGCAACTGCTGGGCAAAATCGCTAGCAATGCAATAAAATGATTTGAGTTGACTGAGTTCTTAGCTGACTTTCCAGGCAATATCTCCGAATCTAAGAGAGATAGCAAAATTTTTGTAATGACCTTGTTTGAAACATAGTCATCATTCTATCAGTTCAGTGGGGAATTAAATCGGTAATCTTCGAAATCAATCGGAACCCTTCGGGTCAACAGTCAAGAGTCAGCGAATCACCCGGAAAGGTAGTAGTACGAAAAGGTCCGTCAGAGTAATCGCTCGGCAGTTCAACAGCCATGTAATAGATTATCAACTCAGTTATTAGTTCAGTTCATCCACTCAGTAGAAATGATATAGAATATCAACATTAGAGTCAAATCAACGTAGATTTAGTGAATTAACAAGTATTATAGTTTCTCAATGGGTTAAGTACATCAGCAGTGAATTAACGAAAGATTAGAGTAGGATCAACGGAAGGCGCGTGTCGACGCGTCTCTCAACGTGTACTGTTCCTCACAATTTGAGTTAGATTTAGTCGTTACAGCAATTATCGATAGACATTTATCACAGACATTTAATAGTGACTCAACAGTGAACTATCAATTTAGACAAGTGTATAAAGTGTATATAGTATTTTACGACGTGGTTCGATCCCACAATTAAACTGTGATTTTATGAAACAGTGTTAGAATTCATTTTCCGGCTTCACCTCTGATCACACACCCACAACCACCCTAAACCTAGCTCCTCACCAAACACTGGTCCTTCAGCCGGATGTGGGTTCGTGTAGGTGAAAAAAGTGCCTGTGAAATAGTGAAAAAGGACGCCTCGTGTGTAACGAACTTTCGGGGGTCACACGGGCCATCAAACGGACAGAACAGTGAATCAACAGCCACTGTGACTCTTTGTTTTGATTCCGCTAAGTCGGGGTTGTAAACATAGCGCCAGAGGACAATACATCGAGTGTTGTGAGTGCTCGGGAGTGGTCGTGCATCATCGTAGCCCCTCGACGCTTGGGCCAGTGAGCCAAGCTACAGGCGACCGCCAGGACTCATCGCAGTCGATAACATCGACTGCATCAACAGAATCTCAATAGTCGGTAACCCCCCCAGCAGTCGGTAACCAATCGACTCTCAACAGAACTCAACACAGAGACTTATCATGTCAGACAAGGACACAGGTACCGAGAAGAAAGACACAGACACTCAACAGGATGAGAGTAACGAGACAGTTACTCCTCCGATTGCAGAAAATAATCCAGATAATCAACAAAAGGAGACTGAGGTGACAGATACTTCAGTAACAGAAGTCAAAGAGCCTCCAGTCAACACTGGAACCATCCCAAAGCAGACAGTCAACAAAACAGATGATCTCTCTCTGTCTCTCAAAGGACCCTCAACAAATCCAGTACGTCAACCGGAGACCCTCATGGGCAGACACTACCATCAACAGGTCTGACAGGTCTTCAAGAATTCAGGATCAGACAGCTGAGATTTAAGGTCAGTACTTTAACAGAAATTCAACTAGAACTACACCAGTGTGAAAGGAATATTTTTGATATCACACTGGAGGAGTTGGAGAGCCAGAAAGAGATCGTCGAAGGAGAGTGGACCGAATTCGTCTCTCTTCAGGAGAAATCGCTCGAGCACCTCACACTAAATAATGAGTACATCCCTGAGAGACTGTATGAGCAAGCTGCGTCAACAAAAAGGCAATGCCTCAGAAGCATCGGTCAACTGAAGGGTCAGCTTGCAAGAACTAGACAGGACATCACCAAAGGTAAAAAGAAGAACTCCGATAAAGCATCAACTCCACATCAAGAAGATAAGAAGCCAACAGGGGAGTTTCCCAAGACATGCTGTGCCTATTGTACGGGCCAGCACTTCATCGCAGCATGTAAGAACTTTAACGCATTGACGCCAGTCAAAAGGAACGAGTTCGTAGTCGACAAGAGCCTCTGTTTCAACTGCCTGGGACCTCATCGTAAGAAGAAGTGTACTTCAACTAAGACATGCCACAAGTGCCAAGGAAATCATCACACTCTCATCCATGGATGTAACTCACACACCCTGATTCCTCCTCCAAGCCGATCAAGGTCTCTATCAAGAAGCCCTGACCACTCATAGTACAAGGAACCGGGAAGTACGAGCAGACAGCGATTCAACAGACAACGAATGAAGTCAGTTCATTCACCATCTCATTGATCATGTCCAGCAATAGAACCAGCACATCAACAGCAGTAGTGAACCTCAACAATCAGAGATCAATGAGATAGAAGAGAACATCAGCAATCAGCAGAATAATCAACTCAAGTAGAGAAGAGTGGAGAGCAACTCAGCAGAATTAGTCCAATCCAGTAAATCACAACGCATTGATCTTTGGAAATCTGATGGAGAATCATCTCAGCGGGAAGAGTTTAATAATCCTTTCCAACCAACTGAAAAAAGGTACATCACCCAGACCAGACTCCAGAGCATCAATATCAGCAGAGAACCTCCTCGAGCAGATAATCGATCACCTACTGAAATAATCTGTAGTTGATGAAGACCTCAAGCAGTTCGAATTGAATTTTGGAGAACTTCAAGGAAATTAAGAGCCTCAAGCAGCTGATAAGACTTATGGAATCTTGCGCAAGAGGCATCAACGCAGTAAGACGTTCAACTCAGCATCAGCAGACATAAACATCTTCAAGTTCTTCAGACAGTTCATTAACATCCCCACCACCAGTGGGACAGGGACAGCAAGCAGACATTCAACAAGAGACAACATCGAAGTCCAGGGTCTTCAGAGATGACCGAGAGCCTCAACAATCAGCTGATCAATGAGAGAGCAGAGAATCAACCAACCAGAAGACCATCATCAGCAGAAGCCAAGGGGAACACCAGAGATTCCAGGACTGAGAGTTAAGTATCATCTTCCTATTATCATTATTATGGCAAGTGATACGTCTCTCACCCTGTGTTTCTCCCCTTAGCAATCATCAACAACGAGCTCAACTTCGACTGAGGGAATTTACGCCTCTCTCGAGTCGTCAGAAGGCTCATCAGAAAGCTCAACAGAAGAAAGAACAGCACCAGCAGGTCGTCAAGTGCCCGTCACGTGGAGTCACGACCTCAGAGCGACAGATAATCCATCAACTACACCTCCAAGGAAGGTCGTCGACGTTGGAGAGAAGGAGAATGGATGAAATCAATCCAGATCACAATAGCAGAGGGAGGCTGGGCAATCTTCAACCAGACGAATGGGCTGAAGAAGCAAAATTCAACATCCACACAGTTAAGAAATAGCCTCGCATGACAGCAAGAATTGGAATAAACCGATTCAAGAATTCTGGTCTAATCAACACTATCAGAGGGACTGACGACTAAGGCAGTTCACCTCGTCACGTCCAGACATCAAGCAGAAAAGGAATAGGTTGGCGCCAACACAAAGCAATGATTGAATACTAATACGTACAATCAATTGCAAAGATTGTTCAGCGAGGGTATTTCTAGTGCGCACATGGAAACCTTCAAACGAGCAACTGATAGAGCTTCACCAAATAGCAGGGACCTAGGAAAAATCATCAATTCAACATTCAACATAGAAGAAAAAGCAGAGCTACCAACGACCAAATGAGCAACGAGCAGAGAGTAAATGTGCACTGTATCATTCGATTTCAGTCAAAGGACATCAGCATCAGAGCTCAGAGGATCACAATTCAAAGACTCACATCAATTGCAATAAATTGACGAGTCAAATCCTTCGATCTGCAGAGATTCAATGAATCAGAAAGTTCAACAAGAAGTAAGAGGCACGGGGATAGAGAGAAAGAGGCATCAGTATCATCAGAACTTCCTCCAGCATATTATCTACCGCATCATGGAGGTCTGAGAGACAATGCAATCATTAAGCAGCTGCGAGTTCCAGTAAACAACTCCAGCAAAATTCAACCGAAAACCAGCTAGAAGAAACTCTTCAACACAAGCAACTCTGAACCAAGAAATCGAGAGGTTCAGGAAATTCACCAACGAACCATCTGCAAGGTACGTCGACGCAGAGCAGCTCGACCAGCACGAGACCACCAACATCCAATCCAGACACTAGACTGATTAGAAATTTTGACTGGATTTTTTTTCAATCCAGTCACCAAGTCGAACGTCCAGCAGAGAATCAGCACCTCCAAACACGGGAGCGCAGGAAACAATTGGATCGAGAGGTAACGTATCATTTTCTATTATCAATTTGACAAATGATACCGCCCTCATCCATTGTTTTATTCCCGAGGTAAACCAATATCAGAGGAAATCAGCAGTGAGCACATCAACGAGAGGATCTACGCCCCTGTAAATGGCACCCTCTTCCAGTAGGAGTCTAGACCCGCATCAAGAGTCGTTACGTGGACGACATCAACATACGAGACAAAGCAGCTCAACTCAACGACAGTCAACAAGAGAGTAAAGTCATCAGAGATAACCCAGATCAACGATTCATTGGGTTGAATCACTTCAGTCGTCGTCCAGGAGAAAACTTTCCTTGAACACCCAGAGAGGCTCGAACGAAGAGAAGATCATCAACAAGCCAGCATCAACAGTGGTGAGATCATCAACAGAGTAAGAGACAGTCAGTTGTCCACGCCCCCGAGACCTGTCCGCACTACCAGAGAGATCCAACAAGCAATTCTCAACATCAGAAATTACAACAATAGATCGTCAACTGGAGATTGTCACCAGCAGTGTCAGCAGCTGATCAACAAGTTGACCTCAAAGTCTGTCATCAAGGTCAAGCCTGAATGAAGTGAGCCCTACAAGCACCAAGGTCATCATAGTCTCATCATCCATCCATTAACAAAATTGTGGATGACCAGAGATCAATCTTCGGTTGAAGAAATTGATGACTTCTTCAGCTCAGCACAGTCCAGAGAAAGACTACGAATCAAGATCATCAAGGAAGTCTAGTCAATCATCAATATAAGACAATTCAACCAATCGATTGTCATCAATTCAAATCGATTCCACCTCGAGAAAACTCAACAATCGATCCTCAGCTCAGGATTAAGAGAATTGGGGTTTATTCACCAGGAACGTACAACTCCGGTGAGTCGGACTGAATCCCACCACAGCGAAATCAGAAGAAAAAATCAAACGAAGAAACCAAAGGCCTGCGAAAATCTTCAGGTCAATCTCTGCCAGCAGACAATCTTCAAGCAGTCGATCTCCAAGCAATACATCTCCAAGCAGAAAACTAAACAGTATACAATGCCCTCGACATTGGGAATATTCAATGCCCCCGGCATTGACAAAGAAGAGAATATCACCAAAGTGTACAGAGTCATGTCAAATGACTCCAGTCCGAGCTCACTAGTCATTAACCAGCTCATCAAGAATCTCACGAAATGACCAGCCCAGATAGGAATCGTCAAGCCGAGGCCATGGACGTGTCTTATGGCTATCAAGAACAGTTCAGTACATCGACAATCAACACAGTACATCGACAATCAACACACAGTACATCAATAGTCAGAGCACAGTACAACAACAATCCAGTAGATCCAGAAGAGCAGCAAAGAAATTTCACCAATTAATTCATCATCCCTGATAATGAATGCCCCCGGGGTGTTTGAAACATAGTCATCATTCTATTAGTTCAGTGGGGAATTAAGTCGGTAATCTTCGAAATCAATCGGAACCCTTCGGGTCAACAGTCAAGAGTCAGCGAATCACCCGGAAAGGTAGTAGTACGAAAAGGTCCGTCAGAGTAATCGCTCGGCAGTTCAACAGCCATGTAATAGATTATCAACTCAGTTATTAGTTCAGTTCATCCACTCAGTAGAAATGATATAGAATATCAACATTAGAGTCAAATCAACGTAGATTTAGTGAATTAACAAGTATTATAGTTTCTCAATGGGTTAAGTACATCAGCAGTGAATTAACGAAAGATTAGAGTAGGATCAACGGAAGGCGCGTGTCGACGCGTCTCTCAACGTGTACTGTTCCTCACAATTTGAGTTAGATTTAGTCGTTACAGCAATTATCGATAGACATTTATCACAGACATTTAATAGTGACTCAACAGTGAACTATTAATTTAGACAAGTGTATAAAGTGTATATAGTATTTTACGACGTGGTTCGATCCCACAATTAAACTGTGATTTTATGAAACAGTGTTAGAATTCATTTTCCGGCCTCGCCTCTGATCACACACCCACAACCACCCTAAACCTAGCTCCTCACCAAACAGACCTTTTTTGTAACTTTTAATTCGCTTTATAAGAAAGATTATGAGAAAAAAATTGGTATCTGTCTTACATTCCGAGATATTCATTGAAAACTAACCAATACCGAAATTGGCTTGAACCGTTTTGCTGCTATGCTACTGAAATGGAACACAAGGTATGATTCCATTTCAGTTGCATAGTTCCATTGAATAAGCATCAAACATCATGTGTAATCTCTACCATGAAACATATCTGGTAATCCATATATAAAATTAAAAATCCGTGGCGGGTCCCGAAACTACAAAAATACCACAAATCTTTCACTCCTGAGAAATTGAATCGAGAAGAGAAGAGGCTACGCAGGTTGTGGACAGAAAGAATTATGCAAATCGTCACGGGAATTGAGCAGATCAAACACACATTTGATATTATCAAATTCGTAATCAAAACCTTACCATCTCCTGGTGAATAGTGGGTAAAAAATAATATTCAATTATCGGAAATTAGGGAACTAAGTAGAATTAACGTCCACTTGTCAGTTGATTAAAATTGAAAAAATCAAAATGTTAAGGAAAGACTTCGATAGGAGTCATTTCATATTCGACTATTCTGATTATATATTTAGTCCAATGGCTCATCGCGCTTACTTTGGTTTATACGATACTTTCAATCATTTTGCTCACCCCTTCCATTTGAAACTTCTGATAATTTAACTCTCCTGATAATTTCGCTGGTTCCTTCCCCTCATTTGCTGAGCTTGCCTGATTTTTACAAAGAAGTATGAAACCAACTTGGGAATTTTAATGGAAAAAATCAATCTACAATTTGACATTATTAATTTCTGAGAATCAAGGATTTGATTTACAATGTTTGCTGTCTAATTGAGCCATATTTAGTGATTCATTCGATTCCTTCGAGGTTTCCTCTAAGAGAGATAGCCGCAAAACGCAGCAGCAAAACGGTTCAAGCCGATTTTGGAATTGATTAGTTTTCAATTTTCAATCTCTCTTAGATTCGAAGATATTGTCGGGAAACTCAGCTAACAACGCAGCCAATTCAAATCATTTTACCGCTTCGCTAGCGATTTTGCCCAGCAATTGCTCTCCTTCAAAAGTATGATGTGCCACAATACTGGAGTAGATATTATAATTAATTAACAGACCTGTAGGGATGATTAATGCAAGGATTTCCATGAAAAAATGCAAAAATTTGACGTTTTTTTTTCTTTTTTAAATGTGTTGCAGGTGGAATGTTCGAACATTTTTTCTCTCAAAATGTGGGGAATTGAGGCTAGAATCTCGTTAATTTTTGTCAAAGTGGTAGAAAAATGTTTACCTATGAGAATGATTTTTCAAAAGAAAGAAGTGTCGATTAAACATATTATTTAACAATTAAAAATCAATTAAAAATTTTTTTTTGTCACTGCTGCTACGTTCAGCCCGTGTCGAAAAGTGCCTTTTCGTTTACTAGTAAACGAAAAGTCGAAACATGTAAACGAAAAGACTTTTCGTTTACTAGTAAACGAAAAATGGCACAGTTCGGCACTCGCTGAACGTAACATCACTAACAAAAAATATAGTTCGGATACATGTGCGACGGGGTGTTTTAACTCGTGTGATTGGCAGCCCTCGGCTTCGCCTCGGGCCGCCAACTTCACACTCGTTGCCACCCCGTCGCACTTGTATCGAAATATACTATTCTTCAATTTTGATATGTTTTTGACTTTCCCGAATTTTTTCAGATTTTTAAGTAGCTTTGAAGTACTCGAAAAAAAAATAGAAAAAAACAGTTTTTTAAGCATAAAAAACATAAAAAGCATAAAAGCATAAAAAGTCAGGGGATAGAAATAATGATCTGACATTTTACACAGAATTGTTTTTTTGGGTGGTGAATATGTGAAAAAATTGCTACCTTGAAATTCGCTGGGGGCAGATTCACCATGCTTATCCGGTTAGACCCTTTTCATCACGTGACAGTTCCACTGAAACTTCAGTTAAATTATTAGATGGAAATCGAGAATTCCAATTAGGGCTGCCCGCGAGACTCAAACGAAACTTCACTTTGAGGGATCGTCTTGGTCTCCGTGATCACATAAATTTTTGGTATCGTCACAGTCTCGAAAGAGTATCGATACCGCAGTATCGATACCGAAATCTTCTCATGATGACTCACAGTCAATTTATCTCATCTCGGATTCAAGTTTTTCGCGTTTATTATGTGTAAAAGACCGAGTTGAGACGATCGAGACTGAAACCGAGACTGTACATTGAAGAAGCACAAGAAACTTGAGAGCGAGATGAGATAAATTGACTCTGAGTCATCACGAGAAGAGTGGATAGTGCCTCTTTTGAGACTGTGACGAGCCCAAAAGTTTTCCGTGTTCACCAAGACCGAGACGATCCCTTCACAGTGAAGTCTCGTTTGAGTATCGTGGACAGCCCTAATTCCATTGAATTTTCACTTAAAGTTGATAAATTTTCATGATTTTTTCTTCCTTAAATCGAATTGAATATCACTTTCCGAAAAATCACTATTAAATTACTAAACAATGTCTATGAAATTTCGATTTTTCCCAACAGCCCAGGTAGGAATTAATAAGTGGCCTAAGCTTGGTCCAAGGGCGGCCGAACCTTGGCGACGGACCAAGTCACGGGCCAAGACAAGCATCCAAGGCTGGCCCAAGGCTGGTTGAGCCCCGAAATGATAACGCAGGGGCATTTTTGGCCACCAAGACCTGACTCGCCTGACTCGGTCGCCAGTCGTTAGCCGTGATTAATGTTTATTGATTTAAATGATTAAAAAAATCCAGAATAATTTTCGTTGAATCATTTTTATGATTGATTATCTTCTAATCACCCACCCCTAACGCATCTTTCAGTGAAAATCCCTAATTTGGTCACTTAAAATAATCACCCCGAGCCGGTGTTGAACCTACGACTCTAGCATCACTAGCCTACGCCTCAACCACTCGTCTACCGTGTAATTCTCATTGCTCTCAACTCAAATCGTCCATATATGAACTCTATCTCAATTTCATTCTTTGCGGAATGAGTTTTTAAATATAATCCCGATTAATTTCGATTTCATTGTTTATTAATCACTTAGTTATTCTAGGGGTGTGAAAACATTGCCCTCCCTTCCCTCACCTGAGTATTTTTGATGAACCCAGATTGTTAATTTTTCATTACACTTGAAGATTCGATCTTTATAATCATTATCGCCATTATTATTACTATTCTCTCCTTCTCCCTTTCCTTCGGCCCTGAGAGTTTTTACAAATACGCCTCCCTCCCCCTCTGCTCAATAACTGGTTCAAGCTTGGCTCGACCCTGACTCATCGGGTATTGGTGGATAAGCGTAGACCATAATTCAGTCTGTGGTGAGCCAGTCTTTAGTCAGTGGTGCGGCTTGAGCCTTGGCTATCACCATTGGACCAATGTTGGATGAAGGCTATCCTACCCGATGCTTGGCTGAAGAAAGGCTGGTCGAACATGGATCAGGAACGGCCGCCAATCAACGTCTGTCGATTCTGGCTACTCATTGACCACCAAGCTTGGGCAAAGGTTGGTAGCCCGTCGTTGACCAAGCGTCGGCGGACAGTCTTCGTCCATCTTTGGTCCGAACCTGGCAGCCAAGGCTCAAGATGCGCCATTGGCTGAAGACTGGCTTAACCATTGGCTAAATTATGGCCCAAGCTTATTTACAAACACTCGGTAAGTCGAGGTTGGACCAAGTTTGGGGCGGTTGTTGAAGCTCGACGATTCCTGCCTGGGAGAGTACCTGGCTGCTAAACACTTCGTCAATTTTTCGGTAGGGTGGAACAATAATTTCGATTTGTCAATTTTCTTTGTGGCTTACGAAAATTCTACGAAATATGTTGTGATCACGAAGATAACTACAAATATGCAATATACTAGATTTAATTGATTTAATCAATAACCAAACTCTTCAAAATAAGTGAGCTATGGGATCATCTAAATGAGTTATCAATGCAAATAGTTATTTTCCCATTGTAATAATTGTGCATCAATTGCATGGTAAATTTTTTCATTGACTGTTGATTTTATAACTGCACATAATCAGGTGGATTATTTATTCTCATGTACAGGAAATGGTAGCGCAGTTTGACAAACAATAAATTTTTCTTCAAACTGTCCAGCAATTGATAATTGGCTTAACATAATTATCGATGAAGCACAATTATTAATTAATGTGTATGGAATATATTTCGTAACGAGATGCAGAAATTAAATGGAACGGTTTGCGGCGTTGATACGGTGGACGAGGTACACTGGGGTGGGTGAAGGGAGTGGGGGGGGGGGAGGGGGGGGGGGGGGGGGGGAGCGGGTGGTTTCGCGGCCCGGAAAAGGGTGGTTGGGCGCCAGTGGAATGGGGAAAAAGCCGTAACGAACGGGCGGACTGAAGCTGAAAGCATTGCCGAAGTGGATAATAAGAGTCGATTATCTACTGTTGCCTATCTTATGGGGCGCCGGCAAATGGCAAAAATGAACGCGACGAAATCCAATTATATTCGAAGTTATGGGTGAAAAGTTTATTTTTAATTCCAAAGAAATGGCAACAGAAATTAACAGCCTACATTATGAAAAAGAAATGAGAAAGAAATGAAAATCCAATCCTGCAGGATTTCGATAGGATCATCGAAATTTAAGTATTAATTTTTTGAATTATTATGTCAGTCATCATCACAGCTTGATATTTTGGAAAACGAAGAAACGTTTGAATGGAATGTGTTACTTTCTCAGATAATCGTAAATTTTTGTCAGCACAATTGTAGAATCACTGTAGAATAAATATCATCAATGGTTCATAAAATAGTCATTTATAGTCGAAAAGTTGCATGGGTATTCAGGTCATGCATGTGCGATTAAGAAAAGTGGTTACGGTACGGCATAATGAAATTGCCGCAGCTGTTGCGTGAACGTGGTCAATCGATATTATGGGTTATTTCGAAAGAATTTTGAGTTATTTTGGTTTTTTTAGAATTTTTGCATACATGACATATACGTGTATATGTTCCAAAGCTAATGAAAAGTTCGCTGTCACCAATTATGACGACTCATTTATTTATGAGTGCTTTTCTATGTGAGGTATTCCATGGTAAATCGGTCCACCTCTCACCATCACGAGAGTGTAGGAAGGTTTATTTTTTATTTTTATATTTATTGGTATAACAGTCAAACAGACAAGGCCAATTGCATGACTTAAGCAGTAGATGAATAAACTTAAATGTAATACAGTTCAGTATAATACATAGAAGGTGGCTTCTGCTGGTGATGGGAGCGGGGGGATCTTAAACCTGCACTATTTATAAAGTAAAAGAAAAGTATTTGTACTAGCGAGTCGAACGAATCCTTGAATATGTCCATGTCAGGGTACCGATACACTGATAGAAAGGATTAATTATTGTTAACGAACGGATTTGGTAGGAGACGAGGGTCTATTCGGTCTCGCCAAATGCTCATTCGTTAATATTTAAGAAATGCACATTTGAGAAGCCTTGTTCGACTGGATTTTAACTTTTCAAGTGAACCATTCGTTAACTATTAACGAATATTCATTTGGTCATATTCAACTCTACCATTCGTTAACAGTTAACGAATCTCGTTTGGAATAAATGAATCAGTCTATCAGTGTAGAAGATCAGATTTACCGCAATAGTCACTTGGTGGATGGGAGAGCAGAAGGCTAAGTTATTGTTTACTTTTGGGACGATAGATGCATGATCTGGAGTGTGTATTCGACCGAGAAAACTGGATATTTAGTTGTGATAGTAGCTCAGCACCATCAATAACGCCCCTAAGTTATTCAACTACGAAGATAATTGCCGTTTATTTGGCTCTTTGCTGTTCAAGTGTTAGGAAATTGATGCGTTTGTAGAGTAGATGATAATTTGCATGGGATTTTTAGACCAAAAATGTTCTCATTCTCAACAAAACTAAAAATTTTCTCATAACGACGATTAGAGATCTTTTTAGATGGAAGTTTAATTTTTTTATTCGCAAATTTATTTTTTACGAATATGATCAGTTATACGACGTTATATACAAAAACAAAAATAAACTCATTGGTCTCACTGAAAAACGAAAAAAACAGAGAAGTCTCATTATGCCCTGTTGTTCATTTTGCTTCGGTTTCTCTTAATAGCGTGGATGAAATAATGATTTGCATCACATGAGAATTGATAATAGTCAAAGAACATTTGTATTCTGCGGTGAATCAATTTTGCGAGCTGAATAGTGCTGTTTTTCGATTAAAATTACAATATATATCTATTGAACATAACAATGATATGAGCAAATAATAGTTTGATCATGATCTATAGCATTGTAATAGCACTTTCGTCCCTGGATGTGCGTCAAAAAGGAGCCATAATAGTATATTTTTAAGTTAGGGAGGTAAAATAAAGAAGTACTCACGTGCAGAACTACGTAAATACGTGGGTGCTTTATTGCATCAGCTGTGACTAGAACTCTATTTTTCGTCTCTGTGTTGGCGTCAAGTCAGATTTCAATGTGTACTTTGCGCCCGCCGGGACAAAAAATTATAGTATGAAAGATATCAAACAGATTCTAACATCACAGTTGGTTTTCTAACAAATAATATTTGGTAAGTTCTATTATGATGGCGATTACAATAACTAAATGGTTCTTGGAGATCAATAATAAATCGTGGATGAAGGTCGGCTGTCTGAAAGTTCTTTTAGAACTATCGTGTGTAATCAAGTGCTCATTCCTCGAACAACTACGACTTGGTGATCGAGCCGAAAACTACAATGTGACGTTTCGAGTTAGATCACCCACCGCATTAATCCTGGGTAATCCAACATGTGACTAGTCCCTGGCACTAGTCATAAATAGAAATAAGCTTTCCTTTCCTAGGGCCGTCGTACCCTATGTTGACCGGCTAACTGTCGCGTGGGATTCACTCAAGTTGGGAATGATATGAGAATTGGAAGGTATTGTACCGAAGATAAATACATGATTAACTGGTAAAAGCATGGTATATTTAACTCAACTACTAACTACAGTACACGACAGTGTTATTGATGGGTTCGGTAAACGCGTTATTAATATTTGAAGGAGCTGGGATGACCGTCCAGCTTCACTCCCGATCGTACTCTGCCCTTGCAGAGTCTTTGTAAAATGCTCAAGACCTAAAATTGCGGAGCAAGCAGTCTCACGGTCCCGAAACACTAAGACAATTAAGTGTCATCATTGACACACAACTAAAACAGTCAAACAGCTTCATTACCGAGAAGCTGGACTCAGATGGCACCGTGAGAGTGCTGAGCTCTGCTCCTGCACGATGAGAAAGAAATCATATTTCTTTTCTCATCGTCCCACATTATAAATTTAATGTAACGTATTATTCATAATACGTCACATTGTATTCAACAAATAACCGACGTATTAATGACAATACGTCACAACAAATACCGTGAAATAATCGGACGAGGCACAATTCAACTGCTAGTCTTTAGTAGGAAGAAACCTCGAATTACCTTAATTGGTGAGTAGATTATCACATTACCTAATTGCCAATAAAACACCTTTGATAAGAAGAGTTTTCTGTAAGGAATTGAGAAAATCATACGCTCTATTCTTTTAAAGCCTTGGAGAGAACCGGAAAGATGATTGCGAAATTCATATTGCTGTTCGCAGTAGCCTACAGCCGAGCTACTGAGGTAATTGGAAAATACTTATCGAATTTAATCTTATTGTATTGGTAGGGTGCATTGCCCATTATTCGAACAAATAAGACTTGTCAAACACTAGTGATCAAAATAATGAAATGTTATGATCACTTGAATGTGCGAACAGGCTCACAAGATTCTATTAAACTGACGCATATTATATTGTAATCTCTATTCGCTCGAGATCCTGAGTTCCTGAAAACTCGGACGGGTAGAAAGGTGCGATTTAACCATTAAAAGCCTTGATTAAATCTCAAAGTATACTCAAAAACGAATAAGACATGTAAAATCATGATAAAAGAAGTATTCACATGTATGAGAATTGCATAATTTACATGATGGGAAGAGTTACTATAAATATATGGTAGCAGTGATGAAACATTTCACTTAGCAAACAGAATACTACCAGCTATGAAAGTCATTCAGCGGATTCGATTTCAAGAATCGCTGCAAATTGTTCATTATATTAAGAATGAGTTTCGTGTATTCTGAAGATATTCTTTACAACATATAAAAAAATTTATCTAAAACATTATCCCCGATTCCAAGCGAAAATTGTTTGATTTTCTAGTTCAAATTGAGAATTTGCTCCACTGGAAAATATCAAGTAAAAATTATGGGAACGTCGATTTTATAATGCAAATGACTAAATTATCAAAATTGCAATTTCAGTTCCATCACCATATAAATGAGGAAGAGATTCAAACGATCTTTCCAGTTCCACGTCATGCAGGTGCGTTACGGGGGAATCAAGCATGATGATATAATAACAGAAATGCATGAAGAGAGATTACATCCAACTTGTTTCAGTTCCTGATTATGAGGTTGTTCCAGTCTTGCATGCGGTACATAAACGGAACGCAGACGATGATTAAGTCATAAAATTGAGGGCATTTGGCAACAATGTTGAGCTTAACTTGAAACCAAACAAAGGTATTTTGTATGGATACAATACTACTGTGCTAACAGTAGTTCCAGACAATACTCAACCTAGTAAAGTGAGGTTCTCTGTAGTCATGAATGTGAGTAGCGGAATCGCTGATTATTATATGGTTGTTCATTGTACTAACTGCGTTATCAAATTTCCGTTTTCCAACAATATAATTTCGATACGTACGGAAATGATGAAAATATTCAAAATTCTTTATTTTGATTTTTGAATTTCTTCCAAAGCCGTACGTAGGAGTGGGTTTACCACATCAAGATAGGCAAACCAGATCGGCAGTTATTTTGAATAAGGATGCTGATACCTCCCTGCAAATGTCAGGAAGAATTCTGGATCACTATGTTGTAGAACCCGTACCGCAAAGACTCAGCCATCTTCTCAGAAGTACACGAAGTTGCAGATGAAACAGACGATAGCTTCAAGCAAAGTCATCATATCATTTTCAAATAACTTAACCCCACCAAAGAGAAAGTTGAACAGGAAATACGTGATTTTGAATTCAGGGAGGTTAGGACAAAATGTACTTTGTAAATCTTCAACATTTGGTAAACATGATGTAAATGAGTTGCCATTGGTGAAATCTTCACGTTCTTTTACTTCAACTCGACATATCCAGACCTATTGACTACCAAAGACTGTGAATTCTGCGTAGCTAAGAATCTTTTTTTCAATTTCCAGAATTGGTGAAACCTCAATACTCCTATCAAAATATTCACGAACTGGGAAATCACAGCGTGACGTCTCTGGCCTCACCTACTCAGAGATTTTGGTTATTCTGGATTACTCTCTATATAAGTACATATAATCGTTTGATTTGGCTATGCTTTATAACAAAGACCGGAGCGGAGTCTTCAAAGAGAGGTTTATAATGAATGATCCTCTCTTATTTACACCATTCAGCAAAATCTCAAAAAAGCATTGACATATCTGTTGGCATTTTACAATGCCGTTGATCTCCGGTATAAAACACTAACTCAGCCAAGAATTGAACTGAATATCGCTGCAGTCATCATTTCATTAGTAAGTAGATTTTTGATAACTCACAAAAGAATTAGTAATTATTTATCTATTTTTTTTATTCATATTTCTTTCCTACTACCATTACGGTTTTATAGGCTCCCCATTCATCTGCCTTGCCTCTCCCACTTCTCTCTTCTGATTTTTATCTGCGTTACTATGGGCCGTCTTACTTTTAACTGTACCCCATTCGGGCCAGGACTGCACAGGAAACCATGGAAAACTCCGGTTACACAGCCAGCCGATTGTGCAGAGTCCTAAAGTACCCTTCTGTCACACTGACTAGAGTGGCACATTAGGCCACCATACCGTGCCTACCTTCCGAAATTTTTGGGCGAGGGTGTTCCTAAGCGGTCACCCATCCAAGTACTAACCGCACTTAACGCAGCTGCACTCGGATGTCCGCCAGAGCAACTCCTAACTCGCTCAACCATTACGGTCGGCCTGAATTAGTAATTATTTTACTTTCATTTTAGCAACACGGCGCAACTCCATTTATTGAGAGCAACACAAATAAAAAGAGTATGGTGAATGCTAGTGGTGTTCTTACAACAATGAGTGAATTCTTCTATCCAGGCGGCAAAATTCCTGTGAATTACGATATAGCAATGGCAATGATTTAGTTCAGTTTGAATTTCATTTCTAATTTATCGGTATCCGATTATCATTTTTGAAATGGTGTAATCATCATATTTACACAATGAACTTACATACGAAGGCATTCGATACCAGCGTAGATGGTAAAATAAATTCTTTAAGAGAAAAACATTTTATGGTGCGGTTAGTATACTGATGTTATCAAATTGCTTTAAGGAGATACAAATTTCGGAGGAGCCTGTCTGGTAAGTCCGAGCCAGAAAATAATACTTGCAGTTGGTGTTATTGAGGATAGTGGAGGATTTAGCGATGTACTCACTGCTACCAATGAATTAGGACATTTGTAAGACATTTCATGCATCGAGACTCGGATGAATTTTCAAAGGTTTGCTGTAGATCTGGGTATCTATTGAACAGTTTCGGAAAAAATTATGTATTCACCTTTTAAAATAGGAGAGTAAATCGTTTGGATTTCACACTTCTACATTTTTACCCGAATTATTTCGTATCGGAAGTCATTCAATAGCTACTCAAATCGACCAAAATCTTTCTCAATTCACTCCAATTCCTTGTTAATCATTCAAAAATTATCGGCTGGATAAAATTGCCTGGTTTTTGAAGATTGAACGCTACGCATGATAAAAAACAAGGAAATGATGAAGGCGCCACCAAGCACGGTTTTCTTATGAGTCCTTTCCATGGTCTCACAGAAAACTATTTCAACTAATCTAATTGCAGTATATAAAATAGATAAGGACATTTATGAAGTTAGAGTGAATAAGATTATTATTGGCGACATTAATGGAGTCTACTGCATTCTCTTAATTTATTGTTTTACAGGCCTGACCAGGCTGCATGCGTATTCAACGTCCCTCAACTAGGAAGTCCTCTTCAAAAAATGTTACCAGGGCAATTAATGTCATTGGACGAGCAATGCCAAAAATTACATGGCATGAATGCTTGTTCTGTAAATTTGCTCTCTCAAAGAAACTTGCCTACTTGTGGAATACTTTCTCTTGTGAATTCGGAATTTATTATTTTTATATCCTGCATGACAGCTTCATGCAGTACATGAAAAATCATGTTTCCCACAGTCATCTTTTTTTGATGGAAAATGATTCCTTCGAAAATTCTCACTTAGATAGCTCATCTATGCTCTGTTTTGTGATACTTTATTGTTTCCGCAATACAATAAATTTCCTTGTCAACTTCTATTCTGTACGGGTTCTCATCGAACATGCACGGCTAAAAGACACGCTGCTGAGGGATCAATCTGTGGTGATAATCAAGTATTATACTAGAGTAAATCTATAGGAATGGAGCTGATAAATAATATCTCTCATCCATACAATAGTCCAATCATAAAGAATGAACAACGTTCCTAAATCTATGAGTCGCTGATATATCATGTGAACGGGATTGCATTTCATTTTCTTTAATTTCACTCTGCAGGCCTCGATTTATTGATGATTAAAAATGAGCCGTTGCATTTCGCTCCTCCTATTTACAGTCAGTATCTAAATCCGTAAAAACACTCTCGACCTCTGATCAATAAGTAGATTTTCTTAATGTCTGGATTTAGAGAGGAATCAATCTTAAATCATACTATGTATTTTTTCAATACTGCATGAGTGGCCAGTGTGTGTTTGTGAATGTTACTGAATTTGCTAAACTACCAGGATAAGAATTGATAACTTACATAAACCATATGAAGTTCACTACCTCAGAACGACCAAAGGCCTCAGAATAACAAGAGGCCGTCCGTTCAGAATAAACAAAGATCATCAGTATGTCGTGAACATTCATGAAAAAATCGGGGGGG
>NW_021681453.1:201647-217954 GCF_001412515.2 Diachasma alloeum
GGGGGGGGGGGGGGGGGGGATTCTTGAAGAAGATTGTTCAGAAAATGGTTACGATATGTTAACCTATAATATTTTTTCAGACTGCACTTTCGTGTGATCATAAATGGTTATTTGTTATTGTAATTAATGAAAGCATGAGAAATATAAGATTGTAATCGCAGTCAAATTACTCATCACAATCTACTCTTTTTCGAACCTGGATACCAACGTAATTGCGAGCGAATTTTACTGCTTCTGCAATATAATTGTTATATGAACAAATTAGCCCTAAGAAGGAGATGGGCAAAAATCACAATATTGGGATTGTTGGCGGTATAAATTTGTCAGTATTTGCCAGTAAAAAATGAATTGTTTATTGACATAACAGCAAAACTGACTATAGTCGTTATCTACCTAATGAACAGAGTTGAGATTAGAGCGAGTGAGCAAGGGCAATGGATGTTTCAATGGTCAATCAATGGCCAATAAAACACGTTAAGTAATCGAAATTCGCGTTGGCCACATGCGCGTCTATGAACGTTAACTCAATTACACGCCGAGTACACACTCGAATAGTTGGCAAGGGTAGTTAGAGCATAAGTTTTGCTGCTTCATCAGTTTGCAATTTTGGTAATGGTCATTGATAATTTTTCACATTACTGGAAAATCCCAATAAAATTCTTGATATTTTTAACGATGAAAGTTGTCGAAGTTCTCATTCAAAGTCCACCGGGAATTTTTCGTACTTATCTGGAAAAGCTTCCCTCCTGTCGGGGGAAACCTTCGTAATGTTTTACGGCTGGCATTCGCCGGAATAGCCAATAATTTCAGACGCCTGCGGATATTTTATTGAAAATTTAAAGGAAAATAATCAAGATATACTTAATTCATTTCGGTAGAGTGGTTTCATGTGTGTTTCAGTTGCAACAATTCTTAAACCTTTGAAAGAGAAGAAAAATTTGGAGTCTACATTCTTTCAATAAATTCAGTATTTACAATTCAAAAGATATTGGAAAAATTCCCCTGAAAATTTCAATTTATTTGTTCCCACGCAAACAGTCATAAACCGAAAAACGTTCTTGATTAAATTTCCCTGAAAAAATTCCATCCATTCAGCAAATACTCCGGTTTTTTTTAATTTTATAGTTTTCCAGATCTTTTATTGTCGAATTCCTAGGAGAGAAATGATCCAGACACATTTATTCATGAAGTTAATCCTCAACCGCTCCAAACATTCATGTCTTTAATTCCCAAACTTTCCAATCGTTTTTATAGCTTCATTCAACAGTTCAAAAATCCGAAATGTCTAGACAATTTTATTACCATCGATTATCATACGCAAAGGAGCCAAAATAAAAGCCATTGAAGCCATTGAGCATACTCATACCTTTTACCTGACTAACTTCTCCTGTACATGCGGATGCTTCGGACTCCACAAGCGGTATCACCTTTTTCTCCTATTATTTCCCACTTTGACCAATCCTAGCAAATATCACGGAAATGCCAAATCCCCCAAACACAAATAATCCAAACTATCCCCTCCATTCTCAAAGTCATACGCCAAAATGTATTCAAATCTTTCGTCAGTTCGAACTTAGCTCTCGAGCAAATAATCCGAGGGGCTAATAACTCCAAGATCGAGTGACGCCATGACTGCAGACTGCAGTCGATTTCACCTGACGACATCAGTGATTTCAATGACTGGATTGAATTCACAATCTCATTGATTTCAAGCATAATTTCCGGTGATTTCATGACTCATCAATGATTTCATTGATTTTATTGAAACTTTAACTTTACTTTAACTGAAATCAATGATTTCTACGTAATTGAAATGACTGAAAACTCAATCACCCGAGATTGAAAGAATAATCGAGATCAAATAATTAATTATCAAAACGATTGATTTTATTATCATAAAACATTTAACGAACGCTTACAAATTATTATTATTTCTAATAAACGAATGAACAATACTAGAAGTACTTTTTTACATCTCTCAAAATTTTTTGGTCAACTTTCAAGTGCCCTTCATCATCAAACGTTGGAGGTGAAATTATTTTTCGATATTGTTTAATATCAACATAGCCCTGAGACGTCATTGGCTACGACAGTAACGTATCTGAATTTGTCTTTAAAATATATCAACAACACAAAACACCTATGTCTGTTTTGTTACCATCAATGCGCGCGTATGAACCAGAAAATTCTCAAACCAAAAATTCTAGAACGAGTATAGAGCGTGGTGTATTTTCGGTCGAGGGATTCTCTCGTGATTTCATGGATTTCATTAACTGCAAATGATTTCATTCTGACTTCAAGAAATGACTCCATGAATGAGAATCACGAGATTTCTATGATTCCACTGATGTCAGCGATTTCAGTGATTTCAGGGGTGACTCCGAATTGATTTCACCAGTGACACCATGATTTCAGGAGTTACTAGTCCCTCGAAGTAACCAGTTAAAATTAATTAAAAACTATGTACAGTGTTCAGTAAAATTAAAATATATAAGCGTTAACCTGTAACCCAAGCATTTTATGAAGTCTTTTTAAATACCCATCACATCATTAAGAATCTTTAAACGTTGATCCAGTTTTTATGAATTTCATTAAAAACATAACAAAATCCAAAGGGATTTCACTTCACAATTCAACGGTGAATCGGAGGAATTTTTGCGGAGGACAATGTCCGGGAACCCCCTACGACTAATGGCGATCTGTCACTGATCTTATTGTGCATCAAACAAAACTTGTGATAAACGAAAAGATTGACGTTAACACTCCACATTCGTTACTAAATAGCGTGATAATTACCGAAGCGAAAATTTCTAACAAAATTTTACATTAGTTCATTGATATGGTAAAATCCATTAACACCGAAACAAATCACGGTGAACACCCCTTTGTTCCAAATGAATCACCCTTAGCGTGACTGCAAATAGGCGTCAGAAAGGGGAAAAGAAAGCGGTAGGGTTGGGTGTATGATCGACTACGTTTCGGATATATTTCTAAAATATTCGATCTCACATTTGGATTCCCGCGTGAATGCATATCTCTTCTCAAAGTTGAATATTTTTGAAAATTTGGAACTTTACATATTTGTAAAAATATTGTAGTCAAGACTAATTTCATGAATTCGAATCACGCAGGATTGCCTTGAGAAATAATGTAAACAAGACGGTCAGCAACAAACTACACAGATTATCCGGTAACAAGACAAAAACTTGAGCGTCAAATACCAAAAATCTCAATTTTCTCTCAGTATTTTCAAGTCTCTTTCAAGTTTCGAGAGAAATTTGGGACTAGATCTAGACTCCATAAATCTCTGTCTTTCATCCCGACAAAAAAATCACATAAACCAGGCCACGGTATAGTGCCGAATTCATCTCGAAACTTGAATGTGATTTAAAAACGTCAAAACAAATGCCCCTCAAGTCTCGGAACAAATTCATCGATCTCTCACAAATATCCCTCTTTTGTTCTGGACCGATCCGAAGTTTCTCCAAATGTCAAAATTGGGGGACTTTGCGCCTGGGGGACTTTGACGACCACCCTTTTCACCGTGTTTTTCAACATTTAAATAGTTTAATATGATATTACCAATTATAAATTCACCCACCCCCCTTCGCCCCCTACTTTCGGCAGACGTTCGGTAGACATTCGGCAATCGGCTAGGATTTTATCAGTGTCCACTAGTCCTAAGATGGAACACACGTGATGAGATCACCCTATTCGAGGGTCAAAAGATCATAAAGGTCAAGCTGAAGGGTTGAAAAATAGAATCTCGAGGATCAAGTGAGGTCAGTGAAGAATATAATGATGAGTATAGCTGGATACTGAAGGTGGATTAGCAAAAAAAAGTAAGGCAATTATCTTCGTTACATGGGAGGAATGTCCAATCCTAGTGGTCGACTGACCCTAAAACAAATTGAAGGGGGGGGGGTCTATGATGCGAAGAATATTCTTCCGATTTGTCTAAGTTGGGTTCGGCTGGCCAGATGGGGTATGCCTTATCTGGGCCTTAGGAGAGCCAGATGAGGTATGCCCTATTCGGCATGCCTAACGAAAAACGAGATTCGCGCCGAATTCGGTGGAGGCTAGATCCGGCATGCCGTACATAAATTCTAGTCGGGAAGGAAATACTTCGATTTGTTTTGAAGCTCAGGGGTATTCGGCCGTTTATTTTCGCCATCACCATTTAGATGAATAGAATTGCGGTATTCGGTGCCATTGTGGCCCAATCGCCGTTTTTTGTTATTCTGGTTGCCAACGGAAAATTACCGAAAGATGGGAAATTTGCGATATAATTCTCTTTTGATTGGACCACGGGACGTCGAATACTCCAATTCTAGTGGCAACATTTTTTTCGTCAACTTTTACAAAAAAACTTGACAACTTCGATTTATTGCAATGAATCTTCCGGGAAAAACATGATCATTTAGAAGCTCCTGTAGTATTTTAATGGACCATTTTCAATATCATATGGGTATATCAAAGTGTCTACGTGTAATTCGACCTGATGGGATTTGATACTCGAAATTTATCAAAAGCCAGGGCGGTTAGCTTTAACACAGTGAAAAAATTGACATCCAACAAGAATCACCATTTCTCAATGAAACATACCTTCATCATATTATTTCATATTATTTCATATTATTTCACATCTGGGTGAGATAATTCAATTCATCTTCAACACTTACATTCTTTGAAAGCATACGTTGAAGTAGTTGTTACCAAAGAAGAGGTTATTTATTAATTTTTTTTAATTAAAAAAAAGAAGAGGTTATTTTGTTTTACGTGGCACTACGCGAAGTTAATTACAATCATAACATTTGACACTCGTTCCGAAGACCACCAATTTATATAATACCACCTTAATTCGACTAGATAGAGCCAATTTCATAGAAGACAAATTGGTTGAAATCTGAAGAGCACTGTTTTCATCTAAAAGTATCGTTGAGCGGGAAAAATCTGAAATGAAATTGCTTATCGATGGATTTATTAAATATTATTAGACCCATTCCATTCAATCCATGATGAGGTCGACTAAGCATTCTCGTCCTCATTGGACGGTAATATAACTACATGGTGGAAACTGAAGTTGAGATTCAGCCTGAAGTTCACGAGCATACGCGAAGAACGGAATAGCAGTTGCTGTAAGGCAGATTTCGAGAACCAAATTTCTCATCAGGCAGTGGGTGGGTTAGGTCCTTTCTTGCATGAGTCAATGCTTTATCATATTCAGGTCGTGAACTGATTCGTCGTGAATCGAACTGAACGAAGCTCATTCCAGGTCATGTGCCCTCTACTTCATACGTAGCTGTTAATAATGCATTGGATCTCAAATGTTTCGGTAAAATCATCCATTTCATTCATAATTTAGTACTTCTCCGGCTAAAGTCATACCCTGGGAATAATTTTGATAATTCTGATGTGTCACTCAATATGAATGGATTGATAATTCTAGCAGTAACAATCGACAGGGGGATTGACGATACGAGTTTCCAAGGGTTAATAAACAATAACTAAGTTCTTCCATCAGTACAATAAAGTTGATTACTTACTCACGAATGGATATGTGTAAATCCTCGAGTAGATTCCTAAAGAAATTCACCTATCGATTCCCATGACCCTTTTTTGGCTGGATGTCAATGGATACCGACATAAATAACATATGTCATCAGTCACATAGGGAAAAAGGTTACGAATAGAAATTGGGAGTTGAAAACAGTATTTGTACTTCAGGAATTAATTCATGAGTTCGGTCTGCTTATCACAAAGAGGTAGAAGTGCGCGTTAATAAAAAAAAAATACTTCAGTAACGAAGAGGTAAAAATTAAGGTAGTGTCTATTCATACGCTCCACGGTAACTTTGACCGTGGATATACGGGACGATTTCCCGTGGATTCAAGGTAATTTCTACCGTGGATATATGGGAGATTGTGGACCCTTAACTTTTACTTCTCAAATTAAATTTAGACAATAAACTAGACACATCGAATCAATTGATAAGTAATATGCAGATAGTAGACTAGTAAATAATTTTCTCAAAATATTAATTCGTAGAATACGAATATCAATCTAGATTAACACAAAAAAAAATGAAATAAATAGTTGACAAATAGTTGACTAAACGCAAATAAATGATGAAATAAATAGATTTTCACATTTTATGTGAACGTTTTCTCAACAATATTCATATTTATCTAATGGGGTCCGAGTGCAGGAGTGGGGGCCGCAATATAGTGCAAATGATTATAAGGGTGATTTCCCAACCAGGGGAGACTCCTAGACCCCACTGGACAATGTTGTCACACTGCTTTCAGAGTTCAAAACCAAAGTTCATAACAGAGATATCAGACAACATGTGAATAATTTTTTAGGTCAGAGTGCAAGAGCGGATCGCGAAATATAGTGCAGCCGATTCTACGGACGATTTTCCACCAGGGGAGACTCCTAGACCCCACTGGACAATGTTGTCATAACTCTGTTTTTCAACTCAATTGTCAGAGCGTGGAGCGTGCGAATAGACACTGCCAAAAATTAAACGGCAATGGCTCAATTTGGCCACTACCTGAGTATTTCAGAAACATCTCAGAATCTAAAGCAGATAACGAAATGTGAGTAAATAACATTTCGGTATTTGCTTTAGATTCACTTTTTAAACTCACTTTTCCAGCTGACTTTTAGTTAAGAAAATGAAGCTGGTTCATGTTGTTTCACTCCCTCCTATGGTTTCTTACCGTGCATTGTCCAGTAGCGCTGCTTATAATTTATGTAATAAATCGCATAGTGCCAACGATGATATGTTTCGAAAACGTGTACAAGAATACGCTAATGACGGGAAAGATGTAATCATGATGTGACTTCTGATTTAACAATATCCATTAGTGAAATATTAAAAAATGCAAACATATCTCACAAAGAGAGGTCACGCCTTTCGGGTCACCGATTTGGCTGGGTCTCTGTGTATTTTGAGAGGCCCACTAGTAGAGTGCATCCCTCAATCCCTAGTGTGCACAACTCAGAAATAAGGGAAAAATTCCTGTTCAAACTTTTGAGTTCAAAACCCAGACCGGATTTTTTTTTTCTTCATATTCGCAGAAAATGTTCTTTTTAGCACAACTCAATCATTCAAAACATAATTACGGAATTTTTGTATCATTTCAATTAAAAAATGTAACAGAAATTGAGGAACAAGTAGTAAATTTTATTGTTTTCAGTCACTGTCAGTTGTACATTTTTTTGGATGATAATTATCATAAAAACAAACAAAGCATAAATTTATCTTGCATCTACTACATGAGATGAAAGCTGTATTTTTGCAAGCACAGGGCCTTTGCAGTTTATCAACGGGAAAACATACCTCATTGACATTCAGGAAAATGTTTCTTTCATTGGATAGTTTAGATGCAAACCATGCGTATTTGATCATTGACTCAAAAACCGGAGCTGATAATTGATGATGGATCAATGAGCGGATTCGTATCGCATCTTCGCGAAATGCGATATCACGTTTTTCTGCAACCAAATATGTGCAGTTCTGAATTTTCTTGATGAAATTTTTTATCTGTCTATGCAAATACACATCACATGGTTGACAGATTGCGGTCCATTTCGGAGGGATAATTTTCACGGTACAAGTTGGCAGATTTTCTTGATTGAGGAAAATTTCATCGTAAATCACCGGATTTGTGTGACCCCCCCAGGAATCGACTATGAATAAAGAATTATTATCTTCTACGTAAAACTGGATTACTTTTTCGAGAAATTCGCGATACAACCCCGACGTCAATTTGCCGGATTTCGAGCAAGTTACCACAACATTACCGAACTCATTAGTCAAAGCGTCGACAGTTTTTTTCACTCGCAGACCGAAAAATCCTGTGGGCTCTNGAAATTCGCGATACAACCCCGACGTCAATTTGCCGGATTTCGAGCAAGTTACCACAACATTACCGAACTCATTAGTCAAAGCGTCGACAGTTTTTTTCACTCGCAGGCCGAAAAATCCTGTGGGCTCTTGCAAACACAGGAACACATGAGGCAACAATTTTCCGGACATTGTGATGCCATACTGTGCTATGTACGAGTGACTCATTTTGTTCAGATCAGTTTTTTCTACCAGCACAGTCCTTGACCCTTTCTCTTCAAGTGCGCTATCATAAGCAGATTGGTATTGACAACCCATCTGATCGGTGTTGATGATGAGTGCATGCTGGAAATTCTTGGTGATGGCGTTTACTTGTACACAGAATTTTTTTGCCGCCTCCAGGACCTCTGTCATTGTGCAGTGCTCCTTGCGGCTGATGTACTTGATGACTTTCCGCTGGCGAAAGTGGTGTTTCCTTTTGATTTTTTTTACCCAAGACATTGAGGCCTTGAATTCGAAGTTCGAATCCCTAAATTATCTGCAATAAAAAAATACTGTTGGTTTATTTTCCTGCCATTATACCCCCCCCCCCTAGGAAGGGAAAACGTTCAAGTCAAATTTTACCTGTGTGTATTCTGCCCGAGCCTCTACAAAGCGATCATAGATCCATGAATCGATGGCAGCATATTTTTCATAGACTGTTCCTCCCTTTGCGACATCTTACTCCCAACGCTTCAAGTCATCCTTTCTCTTCAAACTCCGTGAGCCTTTCCTCTGAAGTGTCTCCAAGCTCCAAGTTGGATGTTTTCTGACCAACCTCAATTTCTTTTTTTTTTCTTCGGGAGACTTGTACTCATCAAAATCAGAGCTCTCAGCTTCCTCGACAAGCTCATACAGTTGATCCACGTCTTCTTCGTTGGGAAGGATTAATTGCTCGTCCTCCACCATCTGTCTCTCTTCCAACATTTCCGTGATCTGATGGAAGATTTCTTCTCCCATCAGCGCCGCTGATGGGCGGCGCCGAGACAGGAAGGGAGACCGTTCGAACGCACTGTCCTTTCAATGAAGGTAACATTCGATATATGTAATTGAAATTCATTTCCCATCATCTGAATCATCGAATTGTGCTAAAAGGAACATTTTCTGCGAAAATAAACAAAAAAAAATCTGGTGTGGGTCTTGAACTCAAAAGTTTGAACAGGAATTTCTCCCTTATTTCCGAGGTGTGCACCCTAGGGATTTAGGGATGCACCCTACCGGTGGGCCTCTTGAAATACACAGAGACCCAGCCAAATCGGTGACCCGAAAGGCGTGACCTCTCCTTGTCAATCAGTTCAAGCACAAGTAGATAATGTGTTTTCTACTGCTCAAAATCCCTTCCACCTCTTCGGTTCTGACTGCATGCGATTAAAAGAATTCTAGAAGCATAGTTATCTTGTTTTGCTTGGCAGTGTTTTTTGGGTACATGAACTGATTCCATATTAACCGATAATCTGTTAAGGATCATCAAGTTCTGTCCGCACCATTCATTTCAGTTCGGGTAATTTTCAAGTTATTATTTGAACTATCTATTTCGTTGAAATGAACTCTCGCATGCATGGTTTATTTATATTTTTTTTCATTTATTTAATTTTAGTTTTAGTTTTTTTATTTATTTAGAAAAGTATATACAAAAATATCGATACAATACATGTATAAATATCAGGTATGATTTACATTTACACAGAAGAGTTGTTATTTTTATTCTTAAAAATATATACAGGGTTCAGATATTTTATTCTCTATACATTTAAGTTGCATTTTGTTAGACATTGGTCTATTAGTACGATGCATTATTTTTCCAAGTTATTCAAAAAAGTTGCGACTCTCGTATAGAGGAAGATGTCCTAGAGCCCGCAGACCGAGGATCATCGATTCCCTGTGCTGTCCATAGAGCGGACAGTGCCAGAGAACATGATCCAGGTTTTCGCAACGGTCATTGCACCTTATTTATAAAATAATGGTGGAAAAATTTCTAATTTCATTCAAGGTAGTGTATTAGACAGCATTAGAAGAACGTACAAGTCAAAATCAGGAATGCATATTTTCTCGCTTCTTAATTATTACGAGAACAATAATGTTCTGGAGAGTCATGTGGATTCAGAAAGAAAATTGGGTGCTCTGTACTTGAATCCCTCTTGAATTTCACAGTCAACTGAGACAAACGTTTTTGTTTTTCTAATTTCATACACTGCATTGTAAAATTTTCGTTAATGGAATATTGTTCAAGAGAATAATAGAGAACTCAATTGTTTGGCCTCAGAAGACATTAAAATTAAAGTAAACGACACAGAGGAAATTAGGATTTGTTTTGTTCACGGCATAATTGGAGAAGACAAACTCGGACTGCATAAAATATTTGGATTCAGTAATTATTTTTCAGCTACACATTGATGTAGGATATGTTGAATTCATCAAAATAGTGTACGAAATGATGGATTATTTTGTCATGATTCTATTACAGGTTTCCGTTTTGAATTGAATGATAGAAATAACAAACCAGCTGAACTGAACCCAAGTAACTTGAAAAAATGTGAGTAAAGTTGTCTGCTTCAGAAACACGATGCTTGATGAAATCGCTGGGTTTAATGATAAGTTACTTAGTTCCTGCAAATAATGCAGTATGGTGATTCTATAAAATTTTATATGAGATTTGGAATATTCTACTGGCGAAAATATAATCGTAATTCTTCAAATTTATTGGATTGTTTAATCGCCGAACATCTGCAATAATATATACAGGGTGTCCCATGGGAATGTGTGAAAACTGTTTGATTATTTTTTTGTACTGGAAACAGGGAAAAAGAGGAGGAATACAGTTCCTAATATAGGAGAGTTGACATTTTTATTTCACCGTATATTCATTATTGAAACATGTAATTCACCCAACAAAAATAGTAGCTTACAAAAATTGTACGTGACAAGTGTGATTAATAGTAAATGTTTTCGAAATGAGAGCCATCAACACTGGCGCAATAATCCAAACGTTTCCTAAAACCGTGGAATACACGTTCTAATGTTTCCTGTGGAATACCGTGAACAGTCTTTTTAATGTTGTTTATCAAATTTTCGATTGTTTTTGGCTTGCTTGCGTAACAAGAATCTTTTATGTAACCCCACAGGAAATAATCACACGGATTCAAATCTCGTAAATAGGGTGGCCAATCTATTCCCCCTCCACAAAATTTTGGATATCCCAAACCAAGAACTCGACCCCGATAAACTGTATTAAGAATTTCAAAAACTTCGTGAGTACGGTGGGGAGCTGCTCCATCCTGCATAAAATAAAACCCATTGACAAGCCCTCTTTTTCTCGCATGGGGGAAGAATTTTGTTTCTAACATTCTTTTGTACTCATTCCCGATAACGGTAGAGTCGAAAAAATGTAGATAGACACCCTTCATGGAGAGAGCAGCCCAAACAGTGACTTTCTGTGGATGAGCGGACTTCGAAACCAAAAAATTAGGTTTTTCAGATCCCGAAAATCTCAAATTATTTTTGTTCACATAGTTGTCTAGCCAAAAGTGTGCCTCCTCAGAAAAAACAATTGCTGTTTCATGCAGCTCACCATTTTCGAACATTTGTGTTATTCTTTCACAAAATTCCTTTCCTCTTAGAATCACCTCCTCTGTCAAACGCTGAGACATCAATATTTCGACGTCTCCTAAGAGCAAAAAAGTATTCCAGGAAAACAGTTAACAAAAAGTTATTCCAGATTTCCAATTACAAAAAACGTATTCCAATGTTTCTTCCCGAAAACACGTATATGAATTTGGAGTAGAAAATTCACGCATCTGGAGCAGAATTAAAAAAGAAATAACTTAGAAAAACTGTGACTAACGTGTGTTTAAAGGGGATCATTGAGATTATTTTCGTTCCTTACCAAAACATCACTGGAAATATGGATAAAAAACATCAAACTTCATCATATCAACGGATTTACCTTAAGTATTCACAAAATAATTTTGAAACCTGAATATATCATGGAATCAACTTTGGAATCATTTAAAATAGCTATGCATAAATGGGACAAAATCTAGAGAGATTTTATTTTGGATAAAAATACATAAAACACACCGAGTAAATAAAAACAATGATCATCATCGGACGAGCGTCAAAATGAATCATGGATTCAACGATTGATTCCCATCATTATCGTTCTTTATCGATTATCTCGACCTCAAGTCTCCCGCTCCATATCTAGTCTTCATTCTCAGTTTCGCTGTCGGTACATCCTGGGGTATTGTGCCGCTTTCTAGAAGCTTTTGGTTTTGGCTGGGACTCGGAAAAGGTGGTTAATGAATGATAATATGGGTGGTAAGATGGAGGAATTGCATTTTTCGAACAGAGGAAAAGGAGATCCGCCAGTTTGGCTTTTGAAATCCCGAGATCAGTGGAGTGAGCATCTGGTAGCTCGTAAGTTGTCAAGTCTAGGGGGTCAGTGGGTTTATCAACGTGAACACTCTGGTACTCGTCATCGAAGTCCGTCTTAAACTTCAGTACATTAACATTCTCATTGCCAGCAGAGAGCTCCTTCACTCTCGACCAGGGGACTCTCTTACTGTTGACATCTACTATCCATTGCTGTTTCTTCACGAGATCTTTGAAATCCTTAATCATTTCACGTTGAACTTCCGTCACGATATATCCTTTTTTTGCGCGTTTCGCGGTCAGAATGATATCTCGCCATTGTTCTGTGGTATATACCTCTCTACCGTTACTATTCCTCTCAATGGCTGCATGAATCGAGTCTCCTTCATTTTGCGTATGACCTTTTTGTAAAAACCTGTGGATGATTTTGACATCATAGCGACTAGCAACTAGCACATACATAGAAAAGATGAATCGATTGCGATTCTGTCCAGCACAATTGTCAGAGTAGAATACGAAAGTTTTTACTCCATCTTTGCTCTTCTTCTCGATAAAATCCATCACACAACTGGCTATCTCATTGGCTCCTTTCTTCCCTATATTTTCTGTCCATAAGTAACAATGTCCTTCATGAGGTCCAATATCGTAAATGGTGAAGTTGTAAACTGCCAGGTTGCGCCGATAATAGAATAAATTACAATTTCCCTGTGGCGTCTGTAGTACTTTCTGCAAATCAAAACAACATACGCTGAGTGTGTTATTCTCTTTCTTATTTACTTTTCCTGCATCTGCCTCCTTCAGTGCTCGAACTTTCTGTTTGTTAGTGAGGTGGGAATCATACTGCTCTTGTTTTTTCTTCTTATCTTCTTCACTAGAATTCTCATAATCCATGCAAATGTCGCATTGGTCTTTTTTAGGTTTAAAAAAACCAATGTTGAACTCGGTATTGAATATATCCCGGTATTGTCGTTCTGTGGCTGGTTCTTTGCCTTGCTTGCCATTAACTCTTTATATGCTCCATGCATCCGTGCAATAGACAATTTTTCCTCAAGGTATTCACGCTGGGAGTCTTTCCGCACATAATGCGAATCTACACGTGGGAAGAGATTGATGTGGTCCATTACACTTTTCTTCAGTTCAGGACTCAATGCGTATATGCGGGGGAAATTCCCTCTCCCCCTATTGTCAACGAGAACAGCAATCCCTTCTCTTAACTTCCTCAGAGCAGTTTCGATCCAAGCATCATAGATCGACAATGTTTGAATGAACATGGTTTTACACACAAGAATGTTGGCTCCATTAACTTGAAAGAAGTATTTTCTGGTTTTTTTCCTGCGTGTCTCATTCTCGATATTAATGGTTTTATCCCGTTCTGTCAAATGCCTCGTTATATAATCCCACTGGCGGGCGTGATCTCCGATGGACCAGAAATGTGAGAAATTTTGTTGTCGCTCTTGTTCATCCAGTTTTGATTCGCACTTGAACAGGCACCCAGGACCACAAGACGGTCCCACCTGTCTTGCTTTAATCATTTTTTTTCCATCGGCAGCTAAATGTTCCAATCCCCGATCTTGAGCTTGCTTGGCAGCTTTGGACTTCCATTTGGATGGGTTCAAGGATCTCTTCCTTGTTAATTTCTCTGGAGCATTATACTTTCTCTTCCGTGTTACGTGCGAATAAGGCGTGTTTTCTTCGTCGTGAAATTCATCGATACTCGAGGTGTTTGCTGTGCCCATTGGTATACTGGTAATGCAATTCAGTGGTCGCTCTCGTTCTCTGGTCGAATCAGAGTCTTGATGGGTAGAGACTAACGAAGAAGCACTTGAAGGAGCGTATCGTATCACATTTATTGTTTGGGGTGATTCCCAAGATCCGAGCCCAGCGATTGAAATCAGTGCGGATTGGTCCGGAGGCTTTTGTTTCAGCATAATATGTTGCGCTTGTCCAATTGAATTGGACATCTTTCTCAATACCCTAGATCTCTGTTCTCGAGTCAGTGTTATTACCCCAGAGTCCATGTCATAAAAATCACTGGGAGCTATAAAAAATATCACGACGGATAAGTCGAGGAAATTCGATCATAGTGCAGAAGAATACCTTGTTCCATCGTTTTTCCGATCTCAAGGAGTTGTGATGAAGGGACACTCTTCTCGATTGAAACAGCACAATGATAAGGGAGATCGGGATCTGACAATTATAACAGAATCATGTCAGGTGTAAAGAGGAATTTACGGAGGGAAAATATTCATCAACTCAAGAAAATTATGGTCGATTCAGGAACAATTTCCTTTATTTCGAGATTTTTTCGATGTCTCAAGAGCTTGTGGACATAGGAAATTGTCAGTGTTTTTACTAGAAAGGGAAGGAATTTCATCCTAAATTAGAAAAGAATCGACCCATTTTGGCTTCGTAGTTTTCGAAAGACAAATAGTAAACTTTTGGTCTCAAAAAATTAATATTCGTTCTCATTTTATTGGCTAGAGAGGCCAAATGGGTCACTCTCTGAGATTCAGTCTGGAATTTATCGCTCTAGAGGCACCATTGGAAAACTCCAATCGAGAATATTTTCAGAATTAGAGAGATTGTCAAGAATGAAGACTGAAGAGAGAAATCACTAGAATATTGCTTACATGGAAGAACATTGTAAATGGAATTCAAGTTTAGGTCCTCTTGCTCAGACATGGTGATGTCCTCTTACGCCACTTGCAACTTTGTCCTTATTCGGTTTCTTTTTCGTGAATAAACGATGTTGTGGATCAACAGCTGTCAATATCATGCACACAATCATATACAATGAAGTATGCGGAATTAACAGCAGTAAAGAGTATAATTTTTTACGATCGTCATGACATATATATTGGAAAATGGAACATAAATTGGTTGTGAGATAGATTGTTTGTAGGATACCTAAACACACGTTAGTCAAAGTTTTTTTAAAGTTATTTCTTTTTTAATTCTGCTCCAGATGCGTGAATTTTCTACTCCAAATTCATATACGTGTTTTCGGGAAGAAACATTGGAATACGTTTTTTGTAATTGGAAATGTGGAATAACTCTTTGTTAACTGTTTTCCTGGAATACTTTTTTGCTCTTAGGAGACGTCGATTTTATATGGATGAAGTTTCAAAAAAACGTGGAGGATGCGATGGAACGTTGATTTGGTCAATTTTAAATCTTGAGCGGCTCTCCGAATGGATGAGTTGGGATTTGCCTTGAAATACTGTTCAACTTCATCGACCTTCTCCTCTGTTATAGCAGAGAATGAGGGACCTGGAAGAGTAGCTCTACGGTCATCCAAAGTGCCGTATTCCTCGAAATTTTCAATTATTCTAGAAAAAGAATATTATCATGACTAGAAACCAACGGAATTTCTACGAAAATCTGTAATGTGTTTTGTTGTATCACACAATCAATATGAAAAAAAAATTATTCTAACCTCCTCAAAATGGTTTCTTTAGCAACTCGTTTGGATCCAAATTTAGTACGAAACCCCCTAACAGCTTCACAGTATTTTTTCCCTCTCGAATAGAAGCACTCGACAAGATATCATTTTTCTTGAATTGTAAAATCACTCATTACTGCTAACAAACTAAGGCTCCTGCCACAGTTACAATAAAATTGACTGGCCGCTAGTAAACGTAACACAAACGTAGAGAGTCAAGGTTATTTTGGATGAGTCGGCAGATGAGTTTAGTTTTCACACATTCCTATGGGACACCCTGTAGAAATAACGCAGCCATCGCTGAAACAGAAACCTCTATGGACACATTATTTAACAATTTTAGAACCTGCAGGTCCCGTTTCCCTTTTTGGGACTATGCAAGTAGAGCGAAAATATCGAGAATCGAAAACTGCTTCAACAGTGTCAACATCGAGACGAAATTTGGCGTACTTGTTAGCTGTTAAGCACCAACTAAAATGGAACGAAATTTTCGGACACGGAACACCTGTCAATAGTAGTATAGCAATAGCGGTTCTGGCTCAATTTGACCTTGAGAAGTGAGTCATCAAGCCAGAACCGTGGGGCGGGAGGGGGGAGGGG
>NW_021681454.1:0-3295 GCF_001412515.2 Diachasma alloeum
TGTGCACATGTGTGTTCGTATGTCCAGAACTGTCCCCATAACTCGAGAATTATTGAGGCAAATATGCTGAAATTTTGGCTGCTAATTGGTACTACTGAGACTCAAATTTATGCTAAATTTCAGCTCGATCGGTTGAGCGGTTCGTGAGATATAGCGATTCTTCGAAAATAGTTTTTTGCCGATATCACCTGGACTGATTGGATTCTTTTTTCAAAATACTCGTCACGATGATACCTATTTAATTGGATAGAAAAAAGACCATTACTCCCTGAGCAATGTAGTTTTATTCTCGTTTTTTCATTTTTTCCCTGAAATTGGTTATTCGCACGAAAACGTGAAAAATAATCGAGATAGAAACTTACAATTTAGTATGATTTTAGGTTTCATGGTAAAAAAGTTTGGGATGCTGAATGAACGAAATCTTGTGGTCAATATCTCAAAAACTATTTGTCCGATTTCATTTTTTTTTCTTTCCAAACGTGCGTTTTCATGCCATTTATCTACATCCAATAAAATATGGGTACCATCCCATTGAAATTTTCCGAGATATCGTCGTTTTTGTATTTTTTGCTCGGAGTTCACTTTTACGCACTATGACATGGGTAAAAGTCAGGGAAACATTTTAAAACTTTGGTTTCGAATTAGGACTGTCAAGGAACATTCCTATATCAAATTTTAGGTCTATGCATTTGATAGTTCTTGAGATGAAATAATTCACCCAAAATTTTTGAGAAAAAAAAATAACGCATCTATATTTCAACATCCATTTTCACAGCACGATTATTGAGGAAGCCATATAACATGAATATTGTTGAATGAAATTGCAAATTTATTTGATAGAAATAGGGGAAAATGAGTGCGATTGGCCTTAATATTTTCAAAAAATGGGAATTCGTATGCCTTAATTTTTTGAAAACATACATTGGGATCCATTGGAAAGCCTACTCAATGAAATTCGGTAGAAATGAAAATAGGAGAAATATACGTGGAGAGTAGCAGTCATATGTAATCTATCAAATGGCTTCTGTCGCACTGCCTGTTTATCTAACTCATTCAATAGTAATATATTTTTCACTCTAAAAATAATCATTTCTGAATTGTAATGAATTTTTCCCCTTTCAGAATTTCACCAAAATTTAATTGGATCCCTAAAAATATTCTTTTGAAAGTTTGAGCCATTTCCATTATTCATTCCTAAGAATGTCGAAAAAAAGCAATTATTTGCAGAATCTCGTTCGAAAGACGCTGATTATACATGCTTTATTTTCGAATTTTTCCTAGCCAATTCGATGAAAAAATTGGACCATTGAAAATTTGTAAATAAAAAGTATTTCGACGTTTTTATTTTACGGTTAAAATTTTAAATTCATTGATTTTGGGATATACCTAAGGCTTGGTTTCATTAAACATGNAATACATGTGTAGGAAACATGCTCTAATGTACTTTATGCTTGCACGGTGTTTGTTTCTTATTTGGGGCTAGAAGTCCGCTTTTAAATTCGCGTGCATTTTCTTGAAACATTGAGGTATCATCTTTTATACTGCCATCTTGCGGTATTTCTCCGTAATCTTGTACTAATCAGCTGATGTGATGCCCGGTTCTATTCGATTAATCGAAATCGAATGCAAAATAATCGATTATCCCCATGAGATCCGCCATGTTCGATTAGTGACCCATGTCTTTTTTAATATAGGAAATGAGCGATTTTTGGGAAAAGAGTACAGAGGTTTTTTATAACGAGTTTTATTATCTATAAAGCAAGACTATTTGACATTTGTTACGAAATTTGTAATTACGACAATACTGGAGTGATTGAGGAAATACTTATGAGTTCCACTGTTTCAAATTTTAATATATTTCGAATATCTCAGGAGTGGCTAATTTCAGAAATAAATGTCAGAAGACCTTTTTTGTAGATAGAGGAATTCCCTACAAATAATTGGTTTTGAAATTCTGTCTTTAGATTTATCATTCTTTCGATAATAACCTATGTAATATCAAGAAGGAGATCGATTGCGGAGGTGTGAGCTCCACAGGTTTGCTGTTCTCCTGATATTTTCCGTGTCCCTACGAGCTCCAAATGTCCCGTTTCAGACAGCATATGGACGAGATATGGTCACTAAATTTACGGTTATTTTTTTTCCCCTGTAAATTTCTCTAGTATTGCCAGGTATTTTTGACGAATTCATGTATAATTCCTATTTTTTTATAGCTCCAATAAATATGATCATTACTAATAATATTTATCAGAATGTTTCATTATTTTTCTGCAGAGTTTCTATTATTAACAATTATTTCTAGTTAATGGTTCTTGTTAATAATTATTATTGAGAGTTATTCTTAGTAAGATCATTATCACAAATTCTAATTTACATTGGGCGGGAGATAGATTTGTTCTTGGAGAAAGATTAGACAGGTATCAAAAGCGGCCAAAGCCACAGTGGAAAAATCGAGTTTCGTATATTGCAAAAGAGTCAAGGAGTTTTTCCCTAATTTCTGACAAAATAATAATAATGTTGAATTTTTCCACTTGTTTTTTAAGACCTTGCCAAGTTTGCATTAAGTTAGCAAGGCCATCAATAAAAATGCTTCATTGAGTTCTTTCCACACCTTTGAAGGTTTTGCAAATTCCGCGACCCAGCCATTTTGTTTGCGAATTCAAAAAAATATAAATGATAATGCAGTGATGGATTGAATGGAATAGCATCTAACAGTTGCTTCCATTTTCAGTATAGCAATAAGATTCACAAATGCAATGAAGTCATGAGGGGATACGTCTCGAGTTCTCGAAATCCAAAAAGATTGGAAAGAAAAAAAAGAATGACGCATACTAATTAATTAATTAATCCCTTCCCATAAAGTTGATTGACAATGAATGATTGTTGTGATTGTAAACTTTTTATTCGCCTTGCGATTGGTTGATGCATTAATCAATGATTTCCATGATTACGAGGATGCTATTGTGCGTTACAGCGCACACTGGAAGGTGGTCGCGCGCGACAGCGCGCATGATTGCCTAGTTAATCTATAATATGGACAATTATAAAGAGGTCTCATAGTTCGACTCGGGTAAGAAGACCTCCGAATTTCAGCAAAAAAAACGGGAATTTGAATGGGCTTCTGGGGGATTGGAACAGGGTCGGTAGAACAGCAATTTGTGATATGGGCTAACTGCCAAGTACAGTAGAGTCTCCCTATTATTTTGGCCTTGAGACTGAGAATTCGGCGTACTGAAACGGCCTGGGACCCCCCACTTCTCCGTGGAGGGCGTGACTTGAGAAGAGAGACAGAGAG
>NW_021681454.1:10530-13291 GCF_001412515.2 Diachasma alloeum
AGAGAGAGAGAGAGAGAGAGAGAGAGAGAGAGAGAGAGAGAGAGAGAGAGAGTGAGAGAGTGAGAGAGAGAATGGAATTTGTCTGTTTCACTTTTCCTATAGTGGGACCAACCATAACCTCAACCTGTCAAATGAAATGAAATCCAGAGGGTGAAATGATTAGATTGGCTCTTTTGTCTGTTTAATTGTTTTTATCAACCACCACAGTGCTCTATCCACCAAGATATTCACTGGTTTCACCAATCTTTTTCTTGATTGAGGAAGAACATTTTCGAGCGCGTTTTTCCATTTCTCGTGTTTGTCTTTTTGTTTCACCCACAGACTTCACAGTGGCCTCGTGAACGTTGAGATTTTCAGCAATTGCTGAAACTGGAGTCCCACTTGTTACCTCGTCTACGGCTTTTATTTTAATGTGTAACTCCACTGAAACTGGCGATTTCCTTTTCAAATTTGTTTTCACCGGGGACATGTTGAGGTTATAAACGACAAAACACGAGGCTATACATAACACATGACGGGTGGCACCGAAGAGTCTCCCACTGCACGTTCCCGTCGCGCAGCGGGACTCACGCACTTACCACTACACGTGAACGGACTCAGTGGTGGGGGAAGGCAACTTCTCCAGCTAAAATCATAGGGAGTAAGAATAATAGGGAGTCTCTACTGTACAAGATTGCAAGGGAGAGGGGTGAGAAAGACTGTGATGAAGGGGATTGACATTAAAGGAGCAGAAGGGTCGACTATTGGTCACGAGGGTCACAAGGGTCGAATATTCAATAGATAAGGGTGAGATGAAGAAAATTATGAGAACAATAGTAAATTATTGTCTACGATTAAACAGGGCGTCCCAAAACTCCAGTCAGTAGATTAACTCCAGGTTTGTTAATCTCTCAAGAAATGAAAGAGGGTGAAATTCTGAGTCGAAAGTTCCTCTTCGACTTTTGGCTCTGGGGCTTAATTAAAGAGTTATTAATTAATGATTTTGAAAAATTACGGGGATGATGGCCAAATTCGTATAGCAGTTGCAATTGGGGACAGGAACGAAAACGGACAGTCAGGGGCAGGATTCCTCCAATATGGATAGCAGAACCGTTTCCGTTTGACGTAATCTGGTTCTGCTAAATAAGTCAAAAGGCTGTAAAATTTAAGTCTGTCTCGTCTCGTCTCGGTCTCGTTTAATTAGGTTGTTTTTTGTATCAAACTCAATACAGGGGGCGCCTTAGAGCCACCGGCTGATTTTTTTGGCGGGAGTGTATAAATAGCCAATTCTGTGGAGGTTGGGGCGAAATAATATTTATTCATCTTTGAGTATCTAGGTAATACATTTTGAAAGGACTTTTATTGTAGGAACAGCATTAGTCTTCAACCTCGCTCGAATTAATTTTTGTCCTAAGGAACCAGTTTGTATTCATTTTTATCTGTTTAAGTTGTTTTATCATATTAGGTGGAACAATAGGATAAAATCATTTACCTGTAGATTCACTTTCACTAATGATTTTATCGGAAGTGAAATGATAGTCGCATAAACCCCTTCCCGGGTTTAGATCTTGAATAACAAAAAAATCCAACCACTGCTGACGTGATGGTTGACCCTCGCTAGATATACCCCGTGCGACGATTGACCCATGTCAAGTATGTTCCTTCCAATGTTTGAGGGCGACCTAATTGCCCTTTCATTGTTATCAGTTTCCACCACAAAGCGGCGTTGGTAGTAAACTGTCTAGCCACAGTGTACTTTAGGCACCTACATTTTGGTGCTACTTGAAATGATTGAATTAATTAATTAAGACGAATAAATCGCAAAACCTCCACGTACGTCGTGGAATAATCAAGCACATGTATATTTGAATCGACTGCGCATACCGCTCTTGCCCTACAGTTGCGCGCGCAGGAAAGGGCTGGATCTCGGGGAGGAATTCGGCAATAATACAAAATTAAGGTTAAAAAAACTCCTGAGAGTTGTCACGGAAAAACTATTCATCCTAGAACATCACTCCTCATATCATTTTCGTGTGGAATTAGCTCCTCTACAATGTGGTATGAGTTTTTTTTCAATCGATGGAGTTTAGACGAAACTACGAATGTTTTTGTCATTGACCCGAACGAAAACGACTCGTTTTTAATTACTTTTAATATGTAGTACATCAATCTGTTCTTGAACAATTTGATATGTTGTTCAGGAAATTTTTATCTATTGTAATGATTTTTCTTTGGCCTCAACAAATACTCAATAAACCCTAACCCAGAAGTCTCGATTATCCAAACACGGCCAACTCATTACCTTCGTTCTCGTAATCCGACAAGTCTGAAACGCCAAAAACCATAACGCTAACACTGGACTTCGGGGACAATCAGCAGCTCATCCAATCCTTATTTCGTGTATTTAGGGCGCCAGCCGATTTTTAGCAACGNAAAGCATGAAATTTAGCCTAAAAGTTACGGTAGGTAGCACTATTACTATTCGGATTTATTCAGGTAGCGTAATTATCATTTAAATAATCTCAGGTAGCTTCCAGGGAGCATTTAGGTTTGTTTGAAGAGTTTTCTGTCCTTCAAACCATGAGTATCCGTGTTGGCGTCATTCCGAGAGGTAGCGACGCCTTTCCGCGTGGTCCAACTGCTTTATCGAAAAACGCACTAATTCACTGTTAATCACCTCTAAATAAGTACACGAGTATTTACCATGGTCTGGAGCGTTGATTTTGACTGAATTTGGATCACGGGGCCTCGATAATTACCTCGAAAGAGAACTTGTTCAGGG
>NW_021681454.1:13409-51645 GCF_001412515.2 Diachasma alloeum
CTAAATAAGTACACGAGTACTTACCATGGTCTGGAGCGTTGATTTTGACTGAATTTGGATCACGGGGCCTCGATAATTACCTCGAAAGAGAACTTGTTCAGGGTGCTAAATCGACTCGTACCTCACTCTTAGTCGTCCGGGTGGATACTCTAATGGCGACTATCGCGTGTGTCCGCTCGGGCCTGTTGCATAGTGGTGGGGAGTCTGGGGGAGACTAGCCCCGTACGGTGCTGACTCGAGTGCCGGAGACGCGAACTATCGATTCCCGGGGTAATTGTGCGCGAAATATTTAAAGATTTAAATTTAAATTTTCCTAGAATTGATTCTGATTATTTTAACTGAACAAAACTGAAATTACTTGAACTCAACGTGAAACTGAGATGGCTGAGCGGATCTTCACTCCATCTACGATCGGAATAAGGTAGCTTATCTACAGAGGGCACTCTCCGGAGAGGAATTAGGACTTTACCAACGAAAACTCAAACGCAAACTTAACTAAACTAGAAGCCCAATGGCGATCCGTTTCGATGACTGGGCAATCGTCTCCACGGCCTTCCAACTGAAAGCCCTAACACTCTCGCTCAAGGGAGCGCAAGCATTTCAACTCGACCTATGTACTCACTCTATCGACAAACCAAAAGGGTTACAGAAAACACTGGGTAGCACATTATCTTGGCCAAATATCCCACGGTGATATCCTGATCCTTAACCGAATTTACGTAGGAAAATCTCAAAATTACTAAACTTTAACTCAACAAAAATGACTCGAAAAAAAGAAATATCTGCAAAATATCTGGTTTATTTAATGAAGTTATTTAATGAATATTATTCTCAAAATTTAGGGAATCGATTCACGCGATAGGTAACCAATTTAGGTAGTTTTCCGAACTTAAGGTAGCTCTGAAGTAGAGTTAAGGTAGCAGGTAGCTCTAATTCTCCGTAGATTTTTATCACGACAAAAAGCTAACGGTTTATAAAATCTTACTCTCTCTCTCTCTCTCTCTCTCTCTCTCTCTCTCTCTCTCTTTCTATACATAAATACCCTGGAGTTCCGCAGGTGACGAATTCGCCTGGAATTTCGTCACACTATCTAATGGTATTTTTTTCATAGACGGAGGATTAATTACTAGGTTTGGCAATTTTTGAGTCTAATTTGACTACACTAATACGCTAGGGGTACTTCTGTGTACATTGAGATATCCATTAGATTTTATTACTGGATTCTATGTTTTCGAGGTCGCTGATTGCGAATATGATGATCGTTTGTGAGAAATCGTGGGCAGTCTCTTTGTTTATAATAATTTAATTGTTTAAAACAGAATATCGCGGAAACGGTTGGCTATAGGGGAAAATGTTTCAAACAAAAAATGTTCCTTATCAAAAAGTGGACATATTTTGTTTTATAACATTTTCTCATAGCTGTCATGGTTGCAGAGATATCGCGGATCCAAGTCCAGCGAGCGGCGCGCTGGCACTATTGCCCGGCGGCAACGCGCTCCGGAGTCTTTTTAAGAAAAATGGTTGGACGGAGAAAAAATGGTTGAAACAAAGAATGTTCATTATAAAAAAATACATCAGATCAGTTTTTTGACTTTTTCAATTATTCCAAGTAATTTTCGAGATATTCAACGTTTTATGGGCGATGACGGAACAAATTCGCATTGCGTTGATCATTAAACCGTGATTATCTCGTTAACTACTAGGAATAGACCAAAATGTCTAACAACTCAAAAGATGAGTCATAAAATTACCAATATCTTTTGTTACAACTTTTTTTCTCTAGCTCCGTCCGTTCAGAAAATATTTCTGGCGCAAATCAGGGTATGAGTGCATTGAACGTCCACCTCAACTCCACACGTCGCACAACGGCTTCGCAGTGTTATGTGGCGTTGCCACAGTTTTCTCCGAATTCGTACACAATAGCCTTATCTATGTTTTCATTTTTAAGTTTTGTTTTCATCCTACGGAATTGAAGAACTCATCGTCAGTTTGCATTGAGACTCCTGAGGGTGAAGATCGTATTTTCAGAGAATTTATTTTTTCGTGTGATTTTCTGGCTAGATTGCACGTTGTTTAGCGAACAAATAGCAGATTAACGAGTTGAACGAATTTCACAGAGAGAGTTATTGGCTGAACGAATGGAGCTAGAGAAAAAAAGTTGAAACAAAAGATATTGGTGATTTCATGACTCATTTTTTGAGTTATTAGACATTTTGGTCTATTCCTAGAAGTTAACGAGATAATCACGGTTTAATGATCAACGCAATGTGAATTTGTCTCGTCATCGCCCATAAAACGTTGAATATCTCGAAAATTACTTGGAATAATTGAAAAAGTCAAAAAACTGATCTGATGTATTTTTCATTGCTCAAGCCCAAAAAGGGCTCTTTTACCGACGGTAGTTAAGCATGAGAAGTAGGTCTTTTTACCGTTGAGCAGTATAAAAGTGAGAAATGCACTACTTAGGAGTGAAAAAGTGAGAAATGCACTCCTTAGGACTGAAAAACGTGTGGCGCCACCCAGCGTTAATGTACCGAAATATAAAACTACATATAAAAACTGATAAATTCAGCCAGTGAATCCCCTTCATTATCTTCAAAATTGTTAAATTTTAAATTTGAAAATACACCTGAAAATTAAAATGAAAAATAAATTATTAAAAAATCTTAATTTTGATAATAATAATATTAGAAATATCATTTCATAGAAAATTTTTTATTGAAACTCTGAAATAAACTACAACGTAAACGCAAGAATAATACTCATAGTTTAAATAATAAAATCTAACAAAACAATCAGTTATGCCCATCTATCTCAACTAAGATCTCGAGATTCACTTATTTTCCTTATTTTCTTTATCAAATACTTTAAAATTTGAGCAATTGTAAAAATTGAGATTGATATTTGGATGGGAACGTAGAAGTTGATTCAACTGTAGATTTGGAGCAGGATCTGGTGAGACATCATGAAGTGGAATTGGTGAGATGTCGTTGATCACAGGTTGGGGAATACGATTACAGAGAGATGATGGTGATTTGTTGGCTTCTCTTGGAGTTGTTGTTCCCCGGCTGTGGCGGGGAAATTTAAATGCATTTGATTTTTTTTTTCTTTTGCAATTTGTTTTTTCTTCAGTGGGGGGGGCTCCGCCCCCCCCAACCCCCCCCGCCGGGGGCTGCGCCCCCTGGACCCCGCTCCACGCCCCCACCCCCAACCCCCACGGGCTTTTCGCAATAAAAAATAGTATACGCGCTTCGGCGTTGAATTCAGCACTTCTCCGCCTTAGCACGTAATATACTATTTTTTGTAATGAACATCTTTTGTTTCAACCATTATTTTCTCCGTCCAACCATTTTTTTAAAAAGACTCCGGAGCACGTTGCCGCCGCGCAATAGTGCCAGCGCGCCGCTCGCTGGACTTGTATCCGCGATATCTCTGCAACCATGACCGGTATGAGAAAATGTTATAAGACAAAATACGTCCACTTTGTGATAAGAAACATTTTTTGTTTGAAACATTTTCCCCTATAGCCAACCGTTTCCGCGATATTCCGTTTTAGACAATTAAATTGTTATAAACAAAGAGACTGCCCACGATTTCGCACAAACGATCATCATATTCGCAATCAGCGACCTCGAAAACATAGAATCCAGTAATAAAATCTAATGGACATCTCAATGTACACAGAAGTACCCCTAGCGTATGGACTAACACCTTCTTTCGGCTCTGCTAGTTCGTCCGTCGATCATCTGAATGCCGTCCGCACGGAACGTTTGGGCTCGTAAGGCAGCGAATAAATCCGGAAAACATAACATGCAAAGAGCTCACAAGTTCCACCTCCAGTTTTCCTCTAACGTTAAACAACAATGGTTTGGATGTTGAGGGAGTTCAGGGAAAAACGACAGACAAGCCTTTGGTAGACAATTTCATTGTCAACAATACACGTTTTTTGATATTTGTCTCTAGAATAAATCATTTACGAGATTTTCAGTGAAATAACGAACGCGAATACAAGTCAAATTATCTTTTTGATTACTCAATCAATTCAGTAATTAATGATTTTCCGTCCCGGCGGGCGCAAAGTTACATTTCCCTCCCGCGAAGCGGGAGGGAACTCTGACTTTGCGCCTACACCGAGACGGAAAATCGCGTTCTAACCGCGGGAAGTAAAATAAAGGACCCTCAGCCGCGTGCTTACCAACCTCGCCTTCGGCTCGGCTGGTAATTGCACTGGCGGCTGAGGATCCTTTATTTTCCCTCCCTAGGTTAGAAATATACTGTTATGAAATATATTTAAGTCTTTCTCGTAGGTGAGAAAATTCTATACAAATAGGTCGTTCGGTTATTTTTCTTAATTATACCGAACACCTAAACACAGTACAGGGAAAATGTAGAACTAATCTCGTCGTGATCGAGTTTCAATCCGTCCGTATCTCGTCCATATGCCGTCTGAAACGACTCGAAACGTCACGGAAGATATCCAGAGTACAGGATATTCGAAGAGCTTATTGTTTCTATACTCGCTCCTGCTGGCAGGCTCCACATCTGATGTGCGCTCCTAGTTCATTTCGAGAATTTTCTGGTTTGAAATACGGCTCGAAAAATTATAGATTCTATCAGGAGAGTATGACGAGCATGAGATCTCCTCAAGTCGACGTAGGTATTTCCCCCACTCCGATAGCCAACCGCGCAGCCGATATCACGGCGTAAAATATTGGGTGCTCCAATAGGTTCACGACGTGCAGCAGGAGCATGAGAATAGAGGGAATAGAGATATCTCTATTCTCCATGAGCAGTAAAGCTACCGTGCCTAGACCGTGTGTGCTAAGTCGGTATGATAGGTCATTCGATTGCACGCAACAATACTATCACTGAACTACGTGTATTCGCCACGGTGGACATCACGTTTGTCTTACAGCAGTACGCTGTAAAGCGAGTAGGGTGACCAGGCCGATTGCTGGACGGTTAAAGGAAATTCGAATTTCGTGGTAGGATCTAAAATAAAAGAATCACCTAAATGGAGATGTGATGGCTTCCATACCAAGAATGTTATAATTAGCAGAAAAAAATTGTTTATGTCGCGCCGTGCAATAAGTCGAGTTTTGCACGACTTGACATAAAATATTATAGAGCACTCGGTAATAAATTTCGTTTTCAACGAATGTGTAGTTTACAGGCCGAGCCGAAGGCGAGGTCTGTACACACATTCGTTGAAAACGAAATTTGTGCCCTTGTACTCTAATGTACTATTAAACTTAAAATAACAAAACAAAGAATAATTAAATTGAAAAATAGTTGAATGTAGCCAAAACCCTCAATTTCTGGACGACTGGATCATATTTTTTATTTATTTATTAAATGTTGATCAATAGAAGAAAATAATTGATCACTGATTATACACAAGTGAAATTATGGAGAGGTGAAATGATTAATACAATTTTCATTTTATTAGTGGAATATTCAATGCAAGTTGAAATCGTCCAGAAACTAACCCCAGTCCAGAAATTGATCTGTTTACCCTATAACAGCATCTTAACTGAATTTGGCTATCGGGGCTGTTGGGCGGAAATTCTGCGCGTTTCGGGTACTCTAAAAACATTTAATTTCAACNTATTGTGGCCTTGAGACTGAAAATTCGCCATACTGGGCTGAAATTCTGCGCATTTCGGGTACCCTAAAAACCTTAAATTTCAACGAATCAGAGCTACGCATCTAGAATTCCTGCATTACCAATCGGGAAGCATGGCTCTGATTGGTTGAAATTTAAAGTTTTTAGGGTACCCTAAACGTACAGAATTCCAGCCCTGTGAACCATCAACACAAAATTATGTATCCACTGGTGGCTATTTGCCGACAGTTATCGTTGTCGACGATTCGTCGCCCTATTGGAAACGCTAAATATCAAAACGCCACCTATGAATGGCGGATATTGGGGCCGTGTTATGTCCGCCCAGATGTCACTAGGGCAACCAGCGCCAATTTCAAAATTGGCGGAAAGGGTTGGCAGGAACGTTTGCAACTGAAGCCCGGATGGGCAATCCAACGAAGTCCAACAATTATCTCATGAAATCTCTGCTAAATCCTTGACTTGATGATTAATAATTATGAGGAACAGGTTATTTAAAATAAATCCAACACTGAGTGCTTCGGGAGAGCACGTAAACTATTTATTCAATCAACAAAACTTCAAAACTCTAATTATTTGAAAAGGTAAAAGATCTGAACTCTGAAAACTATGTCGTAGAACTGCCTCTAGATATTCAAAAACTGCCCCTCGAAGGGTCTTACTTCCCCTACTCTTTTCCAAAGTTGCGCACGCATCTCCTATGTTCTTACATGCTAATAGAAACTGAAGGGAGAAAGCTAGGCGACGTTGCGATGCAGTCAACGTTGCCTAGTCTCTCAACTTTGGGACACACGTGTTCCAGGAGAAAATGACGTTTCTCACAAGGAAACAAAGGACACAAAAGGAGGTCTGTTCATGATTAGTCATGGACCCTCTTGGAAAGCAGACGCATAAAATTTTACGATGTTTATGGCGACTCGAGAAAAATCAACAGAAACCCGATATTATTTCAGAGTGTTTATTCCTATGTTTATTTCAACGGTCTATATTTTCCTTTTCTTCCAATGGACCTCTATATTCGAAAATTGAAATAATGCATCGTTCTTCTCCGGAAAACACGTGCCCCAAATACGCAGTATAAAATAAAAGAAGGATAAAATAATTATTTAAATTCAATTATTCTGATCAGACTAATATTTAAATTGCCCGCCAGGTGTGCATAACGCCACCTAGTTACGAAGGGCCAGCGACATAACAGCCGCACACAGACAGTATCAACCCAATTTTGGCTTGTAGCGTGTATATGAGAAGCCTAAAATCGTCCATATTGGTGAAAACGAGCGCCGCCATCGGTAACTAGCGGTCCCAATCTAATTAGGAACTTGCCATAATGATCATATTCCGAGCTCAACAACAACGTGGTGCAGTGCAGCCGCTCAAGTATATGGAAATCTGGAGCAGGGGATCAGTAATATTTTATTAGTTATTGAAGTGGGTAAAAAAATCGGTGGGCAATAATGGCAGCGAAGATGCAGCAATTCGAGCCACCCAGCTCCGCCAGTTCTGAAAGGTAACTGTTTTGCAAGTTTTTTATTGTTGTTATATTTTCATTGGTTCTTTTTATTCTGCTTTCTTTTATGACGAGTAGGGCTTTTGGAATGTCAATTCTGACGTGATAGTTCTTGGATGACGAATGAAGGACTGATAGTAGGGCTTTTCGAATTAGATTGTGAGCATTGACGAGAATTTGGATTTATGTATTGTAGTGATGGGGACCTATGTCTTGAGGATCGCAGCGCATTTCTAGTGGAGGCTGCCAGTCAAGATGGTGAACAATGCCGGTGTGATTTGTCCACACCAACTCCACAATCTCCCAGGCCACCTTCACAAGGTAAATAACTTAATTAATTTATAATACTGAGATTCGTTCAGTAGGGACGGGGTAGCAATTGAGTCAAATACTGACGTATATGATACTTATTGTTATTCAGAAGATTATGTGGAAATGATTAGTTCTTGAAGAAAATATCAAAAGGTCTTTTCTGTGGAACTTAAAATTTTCTACATAAGAGCTCTTTCAATATTGTCGTTAAAAATTCATAAATAGGCAAATGATTCAGTTGTTTTATGAATAGTTTTTTAATTAGTTTGTGTTTCAAGTAAAACAGTTTTTGACATATTGAACGAAAAATATCTCCTGAACAAGACGCCCGTTTCCGTTAATTTTTAACACGAACCATTGCAATTATAAGAAAAGCTTCATGCCAAATTTTAACTCAGTCTCTCGATTTGTTCGAAAGTCAGAGTCGCATTTTTAATGAATTAATCTAAAATTTTCCTTCGGCTTACCTAGTCAATGAGATTAAAGTGGACAGTGTTTTTTAAACAAACGTTTTGCTCCTTTTTTGAGACTTTAACATTTTTTCCGCAATAACGATCGCATTGCGACAGAAACGGAGGAGAGATTCGGATTCAGTGTTAAGAAATCTGTATAGAAGTGGTAATTTCATACTTAGGGCAAAAAACATCTAAATTTTTTTGTAGAACTGTGTTATGCATATTGTGATTGATTGCTACAGAAGACGTCGAGACGCAATTTAAAAGAATTAAAATTGGTTGCATAGTTTTCTAGATATTTGTGAAAATTTCAACCGAATCGCTCTCTTTTATCAGAAACAAATAGACCAATCGAGCTAAAATTGTGCACATAGATGAGTCAAATCAATACCTAATATCTGACGAAATTTCACATTTTTCGCAATTGTTTCAGCGGTTTGAAAATCATAGACGAATGTTCATGATTTAGGGGTCAACCTAAATGAATGTGACTTAGTCAGAGAGTAATTTTATTATTTTGGCTTTTTGGGGTTCACATACCAGCTGCGTCCATTTGTTATAAAAAATTACCCGACTATGCGTTCTTGAATTTAATTGGAAGTTTCGAATTTATGATTTTTTAAGTTATATACCTCTTGAAAGGAGGAGCTGGAAGGGTGATCGCATATATCTACCTGAGCACCCATAATTATTACAAAAGGTGTCTCAACGAAATTTAAATTCATATTAGCTACCTACGTTGCCCATAATTGAAAGCCACGAATATTGAGTTTCATCCTGTAAATGCTGATGATTTAGGTTCCCAAAAGTCTCCTAGATCCCGGAGACAACGAACGACGAGTATGTCACAGTCGAGCAAAAAGACTTCGGCTGAGTCGATTCTGAGAAGTAAATCAAGAACTATATACACTGCTGGAAGACCTCCCTGGTATAACTCAGCAGGACAACAGGTCGAACCATTCGTTATTGGTTCGTATATAGTTGGTTCATGTATTGGTTTTAATTCCAAAAGTGAATGATTATGATGAATCATTAGGAATCTGTGGAGGGAGTGCCTCTGGAAAAACCACAGTGGCGACCAAAATCATTGAATCTCTGGATGTACCTTGGGTGACTTTGTTGAGCATGGATTCGTTTTACAAAGTAATTATTCCGATTCAAGATTTTTTTCAAAGAAGTAACTCAGTAGTGGTAAGGTAAAACAATGCATGCTCACATATCTCTTCTCAATAGCCCTCGAATTACGTCAGTATCTATTGATTTTTCATTTGATCACATCTGCCTTGAGTTAGTTTATCATTTCGCTGAATACTTGTGTATTAACAATGGAGCGGGATTTAGAGGACAAATGTTGCAGGTACTTAATGAAAAACAACACGAATTGGCAGCTCGCAATGAATACAATTTTGATCACCCTGATGCATTCGACTTTGAATTATTGAAAACGACTTTACAGAGACTAAAAGAAGGAAGAAAGGCTGATGTTCCTATTTATAATTTCGTAACCCACAGCCGGGAAAATCGAACGGTAAATAACCAGAGGACTTATATTCGAAAAATTCATATAAATGTGTGTAAATGATACTACGTTCGTCTAGCTCAGGTGAACACATCACTAATCCAGTATTTCTATCGAAATGAGTGTCAAGGTGCGATGTTTTAAATTAGATATCAGAGGGTAAAACCTTCAGAATTGGAATTCACCTATATTAATCATGATAACAAGGGGCGAGTGAGGCAAAATGAAACAGTTAAAAAACGACTGTTTGAGGCAATTTTATTAAATGTTTTTTATCAACTTTTGCTTATTAACTTTTTTTATTCTTGGGAGTACTGATGAGAATGATAATTTTCCATTCTACTGAATGGAAAATTATTGAGACGTTTTGACGGGAGAAGATTTTGTCAATGAATTAATTGAAAAAAAATGAAACAGCCAAATCTAAAGTCCAGAGCAAGGCCCAGGGGGAGACCCAGAGGGGGAAAAAGGAAAATGTGATGCTGAATTTCAATCGAATGAAAAAAGAAAAAAGCAATCAGCCTAATCTAATCAATTGAATTTTAATCCGTTGAATTATAAGACGAATAGAAAATTATTATTCAACAGTACTTCCAATAATAAAAAAAGTTGATGAAAAAAAAATAGTTTTTGCTTGAATTGCGTCAAATAGTCGTTTTTTGGCTGTTTCATTTTGCCCCACTGTTTCATTCTCCCCTAGTCTTTTTTAATAAATAATCGTCTATAAATGTGGAAAGTTGCATGTCCCTACAGTTGCTCATTTGTCCCCATGCACGTTTGACACATGTCCCGATTCCCTTCTTCTGATTTGGATATGAAATGGTTATCTGCGAACTAATTACATTGTGAGTATTCTATTTTGTGATAAAGCAACATTACAAAATATTTTGAGGTACAAAATTATATTTCAATTGTGCAGTCCAACCTTTTAAATGATTTCTTGATCCATTTAGTCCGTTACTAGGTGACAGTTGGTTGCAAAACGAGCATAGGATCAATTCTATTTTCATTCTTTTAAGTGCCAATATTTTAGTAATTATTAGGATATTACTATAATTCATGCATTTTTATTGAATTTTTAACTATCCGTAACCTCAGTCAAGGGATTTTTAATCCCATTTTACTATTATAACGGAGATATCAACATTCACTCTGTCGTAGCACCAGTTGATGTGAATGGGATTTTTCTCTCTTATTATTCAATAAATCATTGTTTATTGATGTCCATAACTTTCCTTATCAACTAAAACAATACCTTCAATTGTATTTCACTCGTAATAGAGTCTTGGGATTGTCTGAATGTTTAAAGAGTGATAGCTGACGACATTTTACCAAGCATAGGGACAGGGACGAGCATACGTACATTTGCCTTAGATTACGTTGAAAATGCCTCAGAATATATTCCGAGAGAAAAATCTGATCTTTCTGTAGCGACAGGAATTCCTCACAAAAAAAAGTATCCTGACATTCTATCCATAAACTACTCTGTCATAAAATCACTTCAAAAATAAATATAGAAAGTTAATTCTACATTTATTCAGCAATTTAATCCGCAGATTTCTGAGCGTTTTGCTTTGTCCAAGGGAAATGTTTAACAGAATATAATCAATAGAACGAATCAATAGATTTTCATTTTCTTGTACAACTTATTTGATTGAGATATTTCTATTTAAACAACAACATAAATTTTCCAAGTCATTTTCACTGCCTTTTACCTCTCTTATTGCAAAAAAATGCAATAAGAAAACTAGGAAAATTTGAGTCAAGGAATTTCTCCAAGAACTAGTTCAACAGAATGAGTTGCATTTAAAGATCACAATCTATTGAAAGCGCAGAAAATCTGGGGAATTTTACCGTAGAATCGGCGAACAACCGCGAATCACTTTCCGGCGAAATTTTTCCATACGTGATTGTTTCAAAACTAGAGGTTTTGCGAATCTGTAAATAATTTAGGTTTCAACACTTTAACAATCGTTCAAGACTTAATGCATTATTAAATAAAAATAATGGTTTGAAAAACCACTCGAAAAATTGTATTTTTTTTGCAGAAACCAATGTATGGTGCTAATGTGATAATTTTCGAGGGGATTCTCACGTTCTACAACTCAGAAGTATTGAAGGTCATTATCGAACTTCGAAAAACAGGAAATAATTAATGGAATAGCATAGCAAATTGACTGAATTTTTTTTCTAAAAAATTCCAGATGTGTGACATGAAAGTATTTGTAGATACAGATGCAGATGTGAGGCTCGCCCGTCGTCTGAAGCGAGATATTTCACAGAGAGGGAGAGACCTGGAGGGTGTCCTCAAGCAGTACTGCACTATGGTAAAACCATCATATTATTATTACATCGCACCCTCTATGGTTCACGCGGATATCATCGTTCCTCGTGGAGGGGACAATGAGGTGGCCATCGAACTCATTGTGCAACACGTTCACACACAACTACAATTGGTAATGTTTTGCGTTGAAAAAATTCAATACTATAGAGTAAAAACATTTGAGCCCACTTACTGTTAATTACAAATTGTTTTGTCTATTTGAGATGATGATATTATCGTGTCACAACAATTTTTTTGTAAAAATATCTCGGTTTCAAAGAAAATCACTAGACATTTTTATTCCACAAAATTATTGATTGTGAGTGAATAAATGTCATAGGGGAGAGTGGGGCTAAATGAAACAGTCGGAAAATGACTGTTTCACGCAATTCAAGCAAACAATTTTTTTTCATTAAATACTTTTTTTATTCTTGAGAGTACTAATGAGAATAATAATTTTTCATTCAGTAGAATGGAAAATTATTAAGAAGTTTTGACGGGAGAAGATTTTGTCAATGGATTAATTGAGTCAAAAATGAAACAACAAAATTCCATGTCTAGAGCAAGAGCCAGGGAAAGACCCAGAGGGAGAAAAAGGAAAAATGTGATGCTGAATTTCAATCAAATAAAAAAAGAAAAATGTAATCGGCTTAATCTAATCAATTTAATTATAAGACGAATGGAAAATTATTATTCTCATCAGTACTCCCAATAATAGAAAAAAGTTGATAAACAAAAGTTGATAAAAAAAATTCTTTTTTGCTTGAATTGCGTCAAATAATCGTTTTTCGGCTGTTTCATTTGGCCCCACTTTTCCCTACAAATACTTGACTAAATGATTTTTCAAGAGAAGTCAAAGGACCTTCTTTGTAGTTGTCTAAATTCCTATTGACACAGGTCCGAAATCATTCTTTTTCGATATATTTGTACAATCAACAAAATTTTGATATTCCACTTAAAGCCTCCCACCAATTCACCACCGAATGACGCAATCCAATAAGATCAAATTAATAAGTAATGAATATGTTTCCAGAGGGGCTTCAAATTACGAGAGAAACTCGCTCACTCTTACATCGGTCAACCCCTGCCCTCGTCCCTCTTCATGTTACCAGATACACCTCAAGTTAAAGGACTGCATACGTTCATTCGCAACAAACACACAGATAGAGACGAGTTCATATTCTACTCCCGTCGTCTCATACGACTTGTAATTGAATATGCCCTATCACTACTGCCTTTTGAGGAGATAACTGTGGAAACACCGCAAGGTGTTCCCTACCATGGGAAACGCGGTGCAACTGATAAGATATGTGGGGTCTCGATATTGCGAGCTGGAGAGACTATGGAGCAGGCTCTTTGTGATGTATGCAAGGATATCAGAATTGGAAAGATTCTCATCCAGACGAATCTCATCACTGATGAGCCTGAGGTAAATGCATGTTTACAGCCGAGTAATCACTGAATTCAACAGATTTTTCCTCATCATTGGAAGAGGGCGAAAATATTTTCAGGAGAAAGCCAAGATAACTTTCAGTTTAAGCCCCGGGTGGATTATCTTTCGAACGTGATCTTAGTTGTTTTTTTTAATTTTGATAATCTGAAATGATCTTCAATTGCTGTTCAGTTTTACATAGCCCTAGAGTCTCCAAAAATTATGCTTGTACAATCAAAAAAACGTTGAAAAAAAACTGAACATTTTCAAAGAGCGTTGTTGAATAATATTGGGAAATAAACTCAATAGGGAGGAAATTGTAAATTAATAATTTGATGTATCTAATGGCTGTTAGATCGTCATTTGTCACAGTAGTCAATGGCTATCAGATCGCCTCTTACCATGATAAATTATCCATTCACTATTTCCTCTCCATCGGACTTATTCTTTAATCTTTATTGAAAACGCTTTGAAAAATGTTCTTTTTTTTGCTTTTTTTGATTGTACAATCATAATTTTTGGGACTCCTGTGTGATGTAAAATCTAATGAAAATTGTGATATATTTTACATTATGAACATGGAAAAACAATCGAAATAACGTTCGAAAGATAATCCACCCGGGCCGTAAAAGAGTGCTTATCTCAAAATTTGCTTCATGAATATCTCAAGAACTATCGAAATGGTACAGTAGTTGAAACCTTAAATACTCGTGGCTTCCCAATGAGATGAATCTCATTCTTCTCTATTGTAAAAATAAAGCATCAGAATTTACTGACGTTAATGCAATTTTAATCAGTCACACTCACATCATCATTTCCATTATTATTTCAGCTATACTATCAACGTCTTCCAAAGGATATCAAGGACTACAGAGTCATTTTAATGGACGCAACAGTGGCTACAGGAGCAGCAGCAATGATGGCGATAAGAGTTCTCCTAGATCACGATGTTGCCGAGGAGAATATTCTTGTGGTTTCTCTTTTGATGGCAGAGTCAGGTGTTCACTCGATCGCTTACGCCTTTCCCAGTGTTAAAATTGTGACTTCAGCCCTAGATCCTGAAATTAACGAGAAGTTCTACGTTCTGCCTGGTATTGGGAATTTTGGAGACAGATATTTCGGTACAGAACCCTCCAACTTCGATGAATTTGAATGATTTTTCATCAATTTATGTAAATATTGAGGACAAAGAGGAGGAAAAGAGATTTCTACAGATGTATTAAGGTATCAATTGAACATTTTCAATATATATGGCAAGATGAAATTAATAAATTAATGACAACAGAAAGAAATTATGCTTGTTCTGTATGGGAATTAAGTGGGAAAATTGAGAAGTGATAACTCGGAAAACCTTCTGCAAATATCTTGGAAAATACTAGATTAAGCATGTTTATCTCTTTTCCAGAAATCCAACTTTTTCATGATTGAGAAAAATTCGTTGCAACATTTTCGATAAAATGAAACAGCAATTTTTTCTTATAGCCGGCTCTTATGGGATTTACTTTCGAACTAACAATTTATTTGCTAAAAGACTTAAAAATGAAAACAAAATTAGAGGGAAATGTGAAGGAAATATATGGAATCCAGTGGCAAAGAAAAAATTTGAGGTATCCAGGTAAATGATGGAGAAATTTGAAACATTAGACCCCATTTGACCCTACGCCAAAGTCTACATTTATTGCACAATGCACAGCCTATTTTATTCCTTGAATAACGAACTTGCGTAAGCGAATGAAAATTTTTATAAACACGAAGGAAATTGCTCCATCAGTTGAAGAAAAATCAAAATTTTGTTGAGTTTTTGCGGTTTTGAATAAATTTAGTAGCGAAGCGGTAAAACGGTTTAAGTCGACTTAGCCCTTAGCAGAGGTTCCGAGAAATATCTCCGAATCTATGGGAGATAACGAAATTTTCGTCAAGATCGTTCCTGTGGAGTGAATTGAGGGCTACAAAAAAATTTTAGACAAAATTTTTGCTATCTCCCTCAGATTTCGAGATATTCATTGAAGACTAGCCAATAATCAAAATGGACTCGAACCGTTTTACCGCTTCGCTACTGAATTTTTGAGAGAAAAATGATAAAAGAAACTTTTATGCCGCTTCGAATTTTCTGTAAAAGTTTTCTTCACCTTTTCCTATATCACTGTAGTAGAATCAAAGAGGCGTAAAGGCTATACTTTTAGACACGACTTACACCTCTCTGAGTCTGCAATGATTACATGCTCAATAGCTTCAGAGTTATTTGCAAACAACAAAGGGGTGAGTCATTTTTCTGTGAAATAAATTGGAAAAATTACAAGCGCGTTGTGCCAATGTTGGGTACACGTGTGTTGGCACCAGAATCAATGACATTAGGTCGTAGCTGACGGTAGCCACGAGCACTCATTCTTCGGGAACGTCGCCAATTCTCTAGGTTACCGCTTTGTTGACCGAGGAGATACGTTATAAGCCGATCTAGCGCTGCCAAGTCTTCACTGGTGTTCTCTGGGTTTGACAAACCTTCCGCTGGGTGGGACGGACCCATGTCTTGCTGGTGGGAAGGGCCGGGAGGGTTTACACCGAGTCCCAATCTCGGTGTAATCTGCAGAGGAAATGAAAGGATTATTTTAAAAGAATTAATTCAGTAGAAAAGGGAAGAAACGGCTCGATGTGAGGAGGCCCATCTGTACACTGAGAAGACAAGTGTTTTTTGATAACTACTTCTTTACTTGTATCAAGAAATTCGTGGCTTGGAAATTACCAAACGTATAATATCTCACACTGAAAAAAAATGCACCAAGAAATTTTATACTTGTCTGAAAGATAAGGATAATTTCTTCATATCAAGAAAATGAGTTCTCAAATCAGTTCAAGTGGTTTTTGCATTACAATATTTTAGGATTGAAGCTAAAAAACTATTAATGAATTCATTCAATTTTACTTGGTTTGAGAAATGGTTTTCTTGTCATCAAGAAATTGTCCTCATCTTCAATACGAGGACAAAATTATCTGACGAAAGTTCCTTTTTCTCAGTTCAAGATATTTTACTCTTGAAAATTTTCAAGCCAGAAGTTTCTTGATATAAGATATAAGATATTTGTCAGTGTAAGTTCAAATTTGCATCAAGAAAAATTATCAACAGACGTTTGTTTGTAAGATATTTGCTCAGTTTCCGAAAAAGAATTACGAATTAGAAAAGAATACGAATTTTCGTTCATTTTTTCATTCTCGAGCCATTCACATAACTGAAAGGATTGAAGCAGTACAAGTGGTGAGATTTCATGTTGTTAATTACGTGTTAATTTCAATAGTCATTAATTTTAAGGAGAAAACGTTGAAAAACTTTGAGATAATTTCCTTGGCCACGAAAAAATGTTTTTTGAAATTCCTTCTTTCGAATCACGCATGCTCGAGACAGACGCATAAGTGAAGTGAAAAAATGAATAGATTGGCTAGAAAAATTTCTCAATCTCATAAAGAAATTCCTCCAAATTTTCATTGAATTTCAATGGTTGAGTTGAATCCACTTGTTCTGAATTTTTGAGATTATAGATAGGTTTTTCATATGTCACTTGCTGTTGACAGTTATGAAGGGCTCCAACAGGTGTCTGTTTACTGTTGTGGCTTTTCAAGGTTTGAGATTTCTTTGGTTTAAGATATTTTTGTCACAACCTTTGAAGACCTGATGGGTTGATAAATAGAGAATAAATGAATGCCCTGATGAAGGACACTTTGTGTGTTCGAAACGTTGACAAATAGTGGAAGAATTATTTTTTTCTCTTACGATTCTTTCCTTTTTTAATTCTAATTAAAATTGCTGTTATGACCGTTCATGGCTGAGGAAGTTGGAGTTTTTTGAAGATGAAATTATAGATAATTACATCGTCGGGTCCATGTTGTCCATAGCTCAACCTCTTGACTTCCCTGAATGTTTCGTCATTCATAGCTTCCCTCACAGCTTCATTTAAAGTCCTCTCCAAAGCCCGTTGTTTAGGTTTACTCAATCCTTCATAAAAGCTGAAAAAATAATGTTAGAAATTTCTTCATAATTTTTTCTTCTTCTAGAAAAAATCAGCAAAAAATTGTAACACGATCTCGATTAATAATGATGCTTTTTTAATGAAAATTTTCCTAGCTAAAAAAAGGCTCTCCCAACAATTTTTCCAAGTTGTCCCTCATTTGCGAAATATTCACATATTTTAACCCTAGTCTGGTCACCAAACGCGACCCTGCGACTTTGGTCACCTCCGGAGGGATTCCTCGCCGTGTTATTTAAGCTCTAGCGTTGCCGAATTCACTCTACATTGCGTGGGCACGTTCAGCGAGTTTTCGACAACGTTGCGTCATGGGCAATTTCATTTAAGGAGAAACGGCACCCCTGTGTTCATTTGAATTTTTAGAATTGGGTTTTCTCCTACAATTATTACTTTATATCTATAAAATGACTTTATCGACTCGATCATTGCATTGTTGAGTCAATGAAGTAGTTTCATAAATAAAAAATAATAATTGCAAGAGAAACACAATTCTAAAAATTCATATACACACAGGGGTTCCGCTTCCCCTTAACATGGGAAAAACAATTCATCTGCTCGAAAAAATTTGTTTTCTTTAGGAATTATGGAAAGTATATTATTCTAAAAACTACTATAATTTTTTAAAGACTTCAATTGACAGTCATTTTTATTTTATTTTTCCGGTTAGCCAGTCAATTGTAATGAAAGAAAAACGACACGCGGCGGGGTTTCCCTCATAGAGTGATCAATCTAGGGTTAATAATGAGAAAGTAAAAATACTGCCACGTTTCAAGTTAATTTACCGCCTCTCACTGATTATGATCATTATTTTGGTAATTATAGTTTTCAGATTGAAGTATGAACGGGATAACGACTTTCCTTGTAGAAAATTTTCTCAACTACGCATAAATCATATGATATTTTCGGTCCAAATTGTTCATTTCCAAAGGAATCAGCGAATCAGTGGAGATTAAGATTTTTGCTTAACTCGTTTCAATTTATTCTACTACTGAATCCTAAAATTTATGGAGATGAATTTGATTTATTTTCCTTCACCTCGAGTCCACTGAACTGACATCCCTCGATGTATTTTTGTCCCTCGCCATTCTGATATCATGCTGCCAGAATCTTCGTAATTCAGGCGTTGAAGTGTACGGTGCTGCAACTTCCTTGATCTGAATAAATCACTCTCATTAATTTGCTAACCGAATTATCTGAGTTAGGGTATGGTTTTTATTACCTTGAGTACGATTATCGCAGTGATAAAAATACACATGACATTGATGAAGGTCAAGCAGGCGCTAATTATCCCATTGCAGAAAAACTCGACAGGGAGATAATCCGTGTAGACGTATACGTAGGAACTGTTCAAGTCTGTGTATGACTCTCCTTTCATATGGGGCATTTTTATGGGGCGATATATCAGCCAGATACAGCCAAGAGCCCAGAAAAGACCCTTCAAATAATTTTTTTTAATTACATTCATTTCATCCCTCGTCTTTGTCTTCATTGGTGAATCATCATTTTTGTCCAAGAAAATTTCAAGAGATTTTTTTTCTAGGCAACGAAATTTCCAACGATAAACGTTTACTGATATTTTCTCCCGGAATCACACATTCTGATTGACATTACAATAAGATAATAGATCATTTATTTCAACATACACAATTGACAACTGGTGGTAACAATGATGCGGAAATAGCTACACCAATTAGTGGACCATTACTTCCTTGGAGGAGAGCAACAGCTACTCCCGTGCCTGAAGGTAGAGCCCAGAGAATGCCCATCCATAGTGATCTATAATTTCCTCTGAACGACGCAAAAAAAATGAAAGTTTGACCTATTTGATTAGAAAACAAGTGGGAAATTGCTCTTGAGATTTTTCCTCATAAATTAGCAATATGCTTCCGAATGGCTATTTTGCACATCATTTCCTCCTATCATGTAAAATTCATTATTTATTTCATTTTATTAAGGCCCGGGTGGATTATCTTTTGAACGTTATCTCTATTGTTTTTCCATCTTCATTATGTAAAATATATCACAATTTCCATTGGATTTTACATCACGCAGGAGTTCCTAAAAATTATAATTGTACAATCAAAAAAAGTAGAACAAGAAACTGAACATTTTGAAAGAGCGTTGTTAATAAAAATTAAGAAATAATTCTGATAGAGAGGAAATAGTGAATGGATAATTTATCATGGTAACTAACAATCTGACAGCCATTGACTACAATGACAAATGATGGCCTAATAGCCATTAGATACGTCAAATTATTAATTTGCAATTCCCAAAGATATCCCGGGAATTCTGATTTCCAAAAAATACAGAATTTTTGCAAATTTTCAAATAAATCACAATAACGATTATTGCTATAGCTTCATCTTCGAACTCGGTCAAAAGGACATCCAAACAAATTTTTTAAGCTATCATTCAATCAATTCAGAACATTTTTTAAAAATTATCGTAGAAAATCCAATTTTTGAAAAATTTTAAAAATTTATAAAATTGAAAAAAAATCAAATTTTAATTAATGGCTATTGATAGAGCTCAATAATACCTACATTTGAGGAAGAAAAAACATTCAATTCCATCGATGCATTAGCATACATACATACATACGTACGGACACGGTCTAAAAATTCCATTTTCGGACTTTTTGGATCAGAATGGGTCGATATAACACGAAAAATTCAAAACTTAAATTTGAACGATTACAAAATGCTTCCATTCGGAAACAAAAAAATGTCATAAGTAATACCTTCCCTTCATTTCATCTGTCGGCCAATCATTGTATCCCCAAGGCATCTCGGTGGTTCCCAGAAGGAGTCCAAAAATAAATCCAAATAAAATCGAAATAAATATGCCAAGGAGCAAGCTCTTCAATCCAATGCATATTAAATCCTTGTCTGCGATTATTGTCCCGAATGTGAGCGACATCACTGGCCCCTTTGATGAAGAACAAATTTAGATGTATAACGAGATAAGTCAAGAATTCCGAAACGAATTTGCAGAATTTTTTTGAAAATATTTTTGATAAACGACGGTTCACAGGTATTTAGCAGAAAATCCAGTAACGAAGCGGTAAAACGATTCAAGTCGATTTTGACTATTAGCTAGTTTTCAATGGATATGTCAAAATCAAGAGAAATAGCAAGAATTTTGGCATTTCCTTTTTTGTAGCCCTTAATTCACTTTATAAAAATGGTCATTACGAAAATTTCGTTATCTCCCTGAGATTCGAGGATATCCCTCGAGAACTCAGCTAAGGGCTAAGTCGACTTAAACCGTTTTACCGCTTCGCTACTGAATGTTCCTTTGTAGAAAAAAATAGTGTTAATGGTATTTGTCATAATCTGCATGATATTTCGAAATTCATCTCCTTTGCTCAAAATTATTTTGTATTTGCATTCATTCTATAAGAACAGCTATCATAATAATAGAGTAAGCATGGGAATTACCATGAGTGGAGACACGAGCATCGCAGCGACGACATTAGTAGCACTGTTTTCAACAAGTCCAAGTGCCGCTAGACAACTAAGGAGAGAAAAATTCGATTATCCTGTATAGGTGAATTATCAATAAATAATTATTCTTACTCTGCGGTTACCACGAGGGCAATATAATCGAATGTGAGATCACCCCCACTTCGAACTCCATCCACGACTTGTTTCACCGTTAATTTTGAGCGGATGGAGCCTACAAAGGCCTCCCAGGCGTTCCTACGATCTTCAGCATCTTCTTTCTTCTGTGCGAGATTCGCGGGCAGGGGCAGGGGACCTGAACTGTTCATACTGCTGTACGTGCATTGCGTTGGGATCACACTGAAATTATTGAAAGAACATTTATTTCTTGACCAATTGAGTCCAAAGATGAAAACTACAGTTTTGTTTGAAGTTTTTACATTTAAGTAATTTTCCATCATTTGCTCCTTATCGAAAATCCAATAAGGAACTTGCATGAATTTTTTTTAATTCTCTAATCTCAAGTTTGGGACCTGAATAATTCATTTTTCATTCACAAACGTTTGAAATGTTGCTCATTAATTAATAATTAATTGTTAAAAGTTGAAGATGTCAAACGCTTTGAGATTGCTAATGACGTCACACAGACGGTCGAACGCTGGACCAATCACAGAAACGCTCAAGCCGACCTAACCCAATCTTGAGGGCGCCTCGGTCAATGGAGGACGACAACTCCCCACTCTCTTCTTTTCCACCAATGCAGCGTTACCTGTCCGTCTTCGTGACGTCATCACCGAAAAATTGGCCTCAAAAACAACAGATTTTCAATTAATTATCGTAACACATCTGGGTAGTATTTCTCCATAATTTTCGCCGTTTAGCTATCCATATGGTACGAGGAATGTGTGAATAGGGGAATTAGAAAGAATTGAGCTTCACGCAAGTTCCCTATTGAATGGCCACAGCCTATTCATACTTATACTCCAGTTTATCATAAAAAAGTCAAATATATTGGTGTCGAAAAATAACTCACCAGAACAACAACCAGAACTTGTGGAAGAAAAATTTTCTATTTTTCAATGTGTGAATACCGGCTAGTTTTTAATTCTTGGTTACGAATACTCAAAATGTACACGATATGGGTGATTCTCTGCAAATTGTGATTTTTCACCTCGTACATTTTTCAAAATCTGAATATGTCTGTAGAGTAATTTTTTTACGTTTCTATATGTCATAATGGTCCAGAAGTATAGTTCTAGCACCACTCTACTACAACTTCAAAGGATTTAGAGTAATAGAGTATTACGGGTTTCTCACTGCCACGGTGGTGACTAAACTTGACAAGTCTGCGTCTTGTAATCACGGAATTTAATTTTTCGATGATAGAACAAGTTTATTGATTTATTTGACATCTTTCGAGTATCATATATTCATTTGCAGAGATCACTTTGGGTTTTTTTCAACAATCAATTCTGACGCAGCACAGGTGTATTCAGCGGTTGTTGATAACCGATCTGGGTATTACTCCGAGTTTGCACCATTTAAACACCTAAAACATTTTTCTAAATACCTTAGTGATGATACAACTCCCCTCCCACACGATTATGTATGATATGACACGGTTGTGACATTCTGTGTTAAAACCTAATCACACTTCGCGCCAGCTTTGAATTGAAAGCTCTCTTAAGATGATGAGTTTCAGGCAATGGAATGTTACTTTTTTAATGAAAAAAATTAGCTAAGAAATTACACGACATGTAACAATCATGAGACCATGGTAGTCACAGAATAATTTGTCGCTCATCTTTTTCATTTCTCGAGTAGTCTTTCCTGGATGGGCACATGTGTCTAGTTAATTTTTACTAGTGTAAATACTGGGCCTTACCCCTTCATTACAGAATTTTGGTATGCGCGTCAATAGTTGAATTCAAATTTTTTTAAATAGTACTATAGTTGTGAGACTAAATTTTTGATCTTCCTGGTGAGCGTAAAACAGTTATTCCTTTGAAAATTGCTCATGAAAGTATACTTTGTATATTTTGTATACTTTGAAACGGTGGAATGTCATAGTGTCTCCCGGCATCCGGAGGAATTTGAATATTATTTCATCATTTTGAGATTGGAAAACTTGAAGGACAAGAAAATAACAATTTGCAGATAATCACCCATACAATCTGTTAGGACTCTTTCAGGACTCATTACCAATCTTCTTTGCAGATTCAGCGCAAGAAGGATAGAAAGTGAAAGAATTTTAAGTGAAAAACCGAGAAATGGAAATATTTGGAAGATTTTGTCTGAAATTTGAATATATATTTTTTTATTTTTATTTTTTCTATTTTATTGGTTTTATCGAAGTAATTCTCGATTTGAAACCCCTTCTCTAGCCTGCCTCCCCTCCTTTCTTTTCCTCTCATTGTTATCTGCGGTATCATGGCCGTCTTACTCTTAGCTGTGCCCCATTCGAGCTAGGACTGCACGGGAAACCATGTAAAACCCCAGTCGCACAGCCGGCCGATTGTGCAGTGCCCTAATAGATCCAGCTGTCACACTGACTAGATGGAGAAAACACTAGGCCGCTACACCGTACCTACGCCCGTAATTTTTGTGCGAGCGAGGTGTTCCTAAGTGGTCACCCATCCAAGTACTAACCCAGCTCAACGCTGCTTAGCTTGGATGTCCGCCGGAGCAACACCTCACCCATCTAATCATTACAGTCGGTCAAATTTGAATATATATTTTTTTATTGATAGGATTGGAAAACATCCAGATGAATATTTTGAAAGAAAAATTATTGAAATCAATTGAATGGTTTTTTAGATATTTGCGAATAATCTTTTCCAACCGAATCGCTTTGTCAAAAACGAATGGCCTGATTAGGCTGAAATTTTGCACAAAGCCCAAAATTAGGGATGCAAAAATTTTGTGACACGTCAGTAACACGTCATATGACCGTCACATTATTATTATGATTATTATGACAGCATTAACATCTGACCCTCATATTCCAACTAAGTAGATCATGGTTACTCCTCAATTTTATGACAAATTTAGTGATACAAATTCTACGTGACCGTCATATTTCATCTAAGAAGCAATAAAACCGTCACATTCTTCATAATGGCTTCTTAATTTTTCAACATTTTTTGTAGCATCGATTCTATGTGACCGTCATATTCCAGCTAAATAGCTGTGACAATGTAAAACTACTAAAATTATGAAAAACAAATACGACGTCACATAGCAGTCGTATATATGACGGTCATAAATTCTGACTGCTAATTGGTACTACTGAGACTCAAATTTGTGTTTAATTTCAGCTCGATCGGTTGAGCAGTTCCTGAGATATTGCGATTCTTTGAAAATAGTTTTTTGCCAATATCTCCTGAACCATTCGATTTTTTTTTCAAAATACTCGTCATGATGATACCTATTTAACTTGATTGAAAAAAGACCACTACACCCTGAGCAATGTCGTTTTATTCTCGATTTTTTTTCATTTTTTTTTTACTGAAATTGCTTGTTCGCACGATAACTTGAAAAATAATCGAGATAAAAACTTGGTATGATTTTAGGTCTAATACAACAAAGTTTGGGATTCCGGATGAATGAAATGATCAGTAGTTTCGGAGATTTTCAACTTTGCATGTGGAACTCTTTTGCTCAATATCTCAAAAATTACTGATCCGATTCCAATTTTTTTATTCAAAATGTGCGTTTTGATGTGATCTATCTAGATCCAACAAAATATGTGTACCATCACATTGAAATTTTTCGAGATATCGTCGTTTTTGTATTTATTTTGGTCGGAATTCACTTTTGCACATTATGACATGGGTAGCAGTCAGGGAAACCTTTTCAAATTTTGGCTTCTAGTCAGGATTGTCAAGAAACATTCCTATATGAAATTTTAGGGCGATATATTTGTTAGTTCTTGAGATGGAACAATTCACCCAAAATTCTTGACAAAAAAAATTTTTTTTTATCATGAAGTATGAATGGGATTGGCCTTAATATTTTCAAAAAATGGTAATCCTTATGCCTTCATTTGCTAGAAACACATTGGGATCCATTCTGAAGCCTACTATCAATGAAATTGGTAGAAATGAAAATAGGAGAAAAAAAATACGCGGAGAGTAGCAGTCATATGTAATCTGTCCAAGGGCTTCAGTCGCGTTGCTTGTTTTATCACACTTTTACGATGAATTAATAATCACTTACGCCAATCTTCTTCATTGTTAATTGTACTGGCGATAAGCTGTCACTTTTGTCGGGAATTGAAGACTTGTCTTGCTGGACAGCACAATTTTCAATTGAGAAGATTGGTGTAAGTGATTAGTAGTTCTCCGTAAAAGCGTCACCAAAAAATTCTTAAAAATATAACAAAAGTTTTCAGAGAGCTTCTTTTCGTACAATCGTCTGGTTGCGCTGTGCCAAAGGATTTATTATTTCATCTGTCCTCCCCATTTGCCACGGTAATGATACATTATTTATATCTCCTCTATTGAACTCATTCCTCAATACTAATTCTGTAGTGAAGTGGTAAACTAGGATAAGTGCAAAAATGGAACTTTTTCAGAAAAGTTGAAAAATTTGACCACGTTTAAGAGAAGTTTTGATTCAAGCAATAGAAAATTTTTCCAAAAAATTGCACTTATCGTAGGTTACCACACTTCACTACAGAATTTAAAAAACTCTTTCAAAATGTTCAGATTTTTTAAACTTTTTTTTCAATCTAAATTCATAATTTTCGGGGGTCTGTGAGTGACAGAGCGTCGAGTTGAAATTTCGCGATAAAAATTGAACTAAAAAGCTAGATAATGTTCGGGAGATAATGGAGTCGAGCCTTAATTATTCAACCCTAGATTGGTCACTCTATGAGGGAGAGTCCGCCGCGCGTCGTTTTTCTTTAATTACAATTGACTGGCTAACCGGAAAGATTGAAAAAAAATGACTTTCTTAATTGAAGTGTCTAAAAAATTATAGTAGTTTTTAGAACAGCATATTTCCCAAAATTCCTAAAGAAAATGAATGATTTCGCACAGATGAATTATTTTTTCCCATGTTAAATGAAATTGCCCATGACGCGACGTTGTCGAAAACTCGCTAAACGCGCCCGGGCAGTGTAGAGTGAATTCGACAACGCAAAAGTCTAAATAACACTGCGGGGAATCCCCGCGGAGGTGACGAAAGCCGTTAATATGTGAAAAATCAATCTCTCAAAGGGTGCCGGCGGACACCTGCACATACACACATGACTGCCAAACTTTGTATTTGTACATTTCAGAACATTCTACGTCGTCTCCAAGAAGAATTAGAACGCGTAAAAGTCAAACGGTTATGATACTTCATTGGGGAAAAAATAACATACCTCACAATAGAATTCATTCGCCTCCCGATCCCCATCTCAGTCAAACAGTGCAGGCAATTCTCACAGGGATCTCCAGCAGGTACTGGAAAAATGACTTCATAATACATATTCCCCTTATCTTTGCACCACACGACATGTTCTACCCTCAGCTTCTTCAATAATTCATCCAGAACAGTTTCCATGGGCACAAAAACCGGAGATTCATTCGTTCTACTAGGCCCTGGAGAACCTAGTCGAGTTTTCAGTCTCTTCCTCGCGTTAAAAGTCGGCTCAGTAGCCTCGTTCTCGTCTCCATCATCAATATCACCGTCAGAGTCATCCCCAATCGTAATCAAATCCCGGCTTCTCATTTCTTTCAGTCTCAGATCAACCTTTGCTCCAATTTTCGATGAAGGCTTCTCATTCTTCTTCGACACTTTTACTGGGATTCCGAAGATCAATTGGTGCTCATGCGATAATGTTGGAATGCAGACGAGAAAGACAACGCCACCCGGCATTTTTAAATAATATTTATCATTTATTTATCTGGATTCTTAATGAGTAACCGGGGAATTTCAAGGGGTAACGGAGATGAATGGAATCAGCCTGGCATTCGCGACACAGTAGTCTTGACTGTTCTTTATTTCGCATTCCAATGTCACTGGATGATGCCACTGATGCTAATTTTCATGATTAATGTGAGTTTGATCGTTGGAGTGCATGAGCAACATCACTTTCATACTAATGCAATGATTTTTTTAATACAATTTAGTTTTTAAATTTCATATTCAATTCCTGCATTTTTCGGTGATCTAAATGATCTTGGAATGAGTTGAATTGTTAAGAAATTGTAGAGGTTTTCATTATTTACGTTTGATTTACAGAATAACAGGACGGAATTTTTTTCAATTATTCGATAGGGAAGGTTTATGCCACTCATTAGTGTGATAATTGTCGATATTAATATACTTCTTATGGCTTACGTAATTTGACTGGATTTATGATTTTTTTTCAGTAGTTGAGGGAATGCTGGAAAGAGTGAATTTATCTGAGCATTGTACCATTTTAGTTTCTATACTTTTAAACAATCCAGTGTAATGGTTTTGAAGCCTCTATTTCGCTCAAGTAATGGAATATGATGTCTATGTATATTTTTTTATGTACTGTAATCTTTTGTTTACAGTAATTGTAAAAAAAGAGGAATTCATTTCTTACTGTAATAAAAAAAATGTAGTCCTGTAAAAAATATATATACAATAATATATATGTATATATATATGTATTTTATATATTATGAAATATATATATAATACAAGATACATAATACATCCCTAAAAATCGAACGCAAAAAGCAAAAGAGAAACGAAGAAGAAGATGAAGAGGATTATGACTATTCCGAATAAATTATTCAACAATTAAATTCTAATTGTGTATTCTTTTTTCCTGCATTATTATTTAGATAAAAATTAATGAAAGTGAGAAACGGTAAGGTTTTACTATTCTGGCACCCATGGAAAACAATACGCGCGCGAAGCGCACGCCGTTTTCTAATTTACGAAAAAAAGCTATATTGGGTTGAAAAAAAGTCCAGCAAAGTACAAGACCTTCCATGCGAGAAAACCACCACTCAAGGTCCACTCAATCTGCACAAATAACTGAACATCTATGCAAGTAGCACAAAAATAATTGTAAATCATAAAAAAAGGAAAACCATTTTTTTTTATTATATCAACAATACTTGGGTAAAACTTCTACATAATTTATTGCCCTTGACTTTATTTATTTATCTCCATAAAAAAATTATTTTTTTCCTTCATTTAAGCATAAATTCAATTCTTGCGATTTCTTTAAACATTATAGAGTGTGATATGCACTTTTTAATCATTCACAAGACCTTCAATGAGTTGTATAAACTTCAAGATCTCGTATTTCCTTATTCTAATCCTTTCAAAAACATGAAAATGGATAAGATGCTGGGATTCATCAATAAACACCATAATAAAAAAAAATATTTTAGAAAAAATTCGTTCTAAATTTATTATTATCTTTCGATGCATATCAATGTGATATTCATCAAAGAATTTCATTGACAAATAGTTATTCTATCTAGTTGGAATTGTGCTACTTCTTTCACTTTTCACAAACTAATGATCGTTGTGCGTTAACAATAATAAAATAAATATAAAGCTGAACAGCTATTATGAAAAAAAAAGATGTATAAAATTACGAATAGAGGCACATTCGAAAATTTCACTGGCAACGTGTAACAAAATAAATAGTCTTAGTAGTTATTCAGTATTCATTAAAAATATTTTCATTTAAAGTTCATTAAAGTATCACTTTGAGTACAGTCAAGTTCAAGCTTTGTTATACGGTATAAAAATTACGGTTTTACGCAGCGTAGTGTTTTCCCAGCAATTCTGGATGTGTAGTGATATGAATGCCGACGAGGCACATCGTCCTGTAGATCTTGTACATCGTTATCAGAACTATCAGAGTCTCTGTCGATTTCGATTTGGATGTGGAATTCACGATTACCCATGAGGGTCTTCAGGCACAGGTTAAGTTCTTTTACTTTAGCACGGACGATCAATTCCAAGGTGAACAGGTGCTCGTCGTGAGCTTCAGGGATGAATTGATGTATAAAATCCGCTAATCTGAAAAATGAAGTGTTCACTTCGATTAATTTTATGAAAGAAATTCTTATCAAGTTGATTTGATCATCGTCATTGATAAAATGTTTTTTCCGTTCCATTTATGAATTTATCGCGCGCTAAATGGAAAACGGTCATATTGATCATTTTGGAATTTTTAGGAAAAAAAAATATTTTTAATTATTTTTATTAACGAAATGAAAAAAGGTCGTATAAACATAATCTAAGGAACATGAAATTTGGACGATTTGGACTCTGCAGAATCATTTTCACCCATCTTTTGAGGACAATTTTTTTTTTGGCGGATACGACCGTTTTCCACAGATATTTCTCCAATAGCGGAAAATGAAAAAAAAAATCTTTTCACTGTTTTCTCATTTTTCATTATTCTAGTAAAATTTCTATTGGAGAAAAATTTGTGGAAAAAGATCGTATGCGTCAAAAAAAATTGTCCTCAAAAGTTGGGTTAAAATGATTCTAGAGAGCCCAAATCGTTCAGATTTCCTGTTCCCTAGATTAGCTTTATACGACCTGTTTCGACTTCTTTGACCTAAAAATCCCAAAACGACCTTTTTCCATTTAGCACGCGTTATAATGGGACGCAGGATGTGATGTTTCTTGTGTGTATTCAGTTCTTTGGAGATTCCCCTACGAGAAATCCATCGAATTTTTTGAACTGTTTTCCCTGTCTACAGACTTTAATGGGCGCTATCCAATGATCCCAATTAAATTCAATACATATGAGCCTGCACAAGTATTATGAAAAAAACATTTAAAGATCTTGATATTTTTCGAAAAATTCAATCACGGCCCGACGAATTGATGTTAATGATCTCTTGATTCTATCAAAATATAATAAGAATCCCACCATTTGTTGTTGAGTTACACGATTTCTGTCAAGAATCGATTTTTAATGATTATACTGGAAAAATCAATTGATTTACAGTTTAACAAATTGTTTTAATGCCTTCTTAATTTGGTCAAAAGATGGTTTTCATGCCTTTAACAGCTTGATCGATTTGATGTTGTGTGGAGTGCCTTGGAGTTTGAGGAATTAGAATCAAATAAAAGAATTATGAAAACCATTAAACTGCCGGGAATTATAATTACTGGAATAGATACCATTGAAAGATTATCTAAACAGTGTTAATGGAATAATTTTGTTCTAATTTCGTTTCAGTTATCCTTAGGAAATTGCGATGTGTTCCAACGGAAATCCTGAAATACCTAAGTTAAATGACATGGCATATATCCGAATATATCCAAAGTAATTCTATAACAGTTTGACTTGAAATATCTCTTTTCAATTTTAGAATTATCCCAATAATGTAAGCTCTTTCAACTGCGAAAGTACTTTCAATGTTTTATCTACATTTTCTCGGTTGCGAGATAGTTGAATGTCGAGAAAATCAATCAATCCATACATTAGCCATCAAACTTTTGTTTAATTCAATATACCTGAGGAGATACTCCACATTATGACCGCTAGGTCCTTCGGATTCTAAAATCTGTTGAGCGATTGCATGGATGGGGGCATCACCGAGCCAATGTTTATTTTTATTAGTTGCAATGTAGATTACCACTGGAAAACTGTGCGATCCGTCTCGCGAATGAAACGTCGATATCGTCGTTAAATATCCACCTAATGTGCATTCTCTTTTTTCAAGATAAGGTAACGCTGCACTTCCAGTCACTTCGAACGCTCGGCCATACGTGATTTCCTTAAGAATGAACGAATCTTTATTAATTAAGACAATTTTTACGATGTGACTTGTTTCAAATTTTTATCTTATCAAATAAATCTTACTTTTTTATCGTCTATCAGGGTGGCTACTCGCCCTGGCTGAAAAACACAGAAATATCAATTGATTAACGAGCTTATCTAACATTGTTTTATTTTTTATTATTTGTATATGGCTACGTGAATATTTTCGATTAAGAAATTCAGAGACGAATGAAAAGAAGCCGTTTTTATATGTCGAAAGAAAATTGTTGGCAAAAAATCTTGACATTTTCTCGGTAATATCACCCATTACGATCGTGTGTCATATCGAGTGTCACCACACGTGTTTCACTGTTTGCGGTTCAAAAGGATTATCTTTCGACAAGGCATGTTGACAGAAATCTCATAAGGTTACTCCTAACAGTCAAAGGCAACCGATAATTCCTGCGTTTAATTTCAATAATATCACTTCGAAAGATTTCAATAACTCTTTAAAATTGTGTGGGACTTTCAAAACAATCCAGCTACGTATCCATCCAACGAATGTCTGAAGACACGAGTGATGCGCGTGATCAGCTCAATTGGAATATTAATAGTATTTTAAGCGCGCAGAGCAGCCCAACAGAAACTAACTTTTGTATCTCCTTTGTTACGCGCAAATTGTTTGTACTCTAAAAACGAAACTGAACACAAAGATAATGTGTCCCGGACGTCTTCGAGTAAAAGAAGTCACGAACAAAGAAGATTAAATGACACAAATGTAACAAACACTTGAGGAAATAAACAAACATGTGGAAAAATAATTCGACTGAGTTAAAATAAAGTTGGAATTCTTTTCCGGACATCAACCTTTTCGTTGGCAGACGACCTGCTATGGCTATTTTTCAAATCAATTCAAAATACCAAGATATTCGCCTGTAAGAAAGAACATTTCAAAAAATGTTTTTTATTCTGAGTAGCTGAGTGCAAATGGAAATGATTACCGTTGAAAATGGTTGATTTTAGACAATAAGACCAAAAGACATTTTTTGCAAGAAAATTTCTTCTCTGAAAGATTATTCTCTTCTAAGCTGTTGAGGCTCTAAGATATTTGCAGACAAGTCAATGCCAGAAGATGTTTACCAATCTACTCAGCAAAATAAATAAATATTGCAAATGTTACTGCGTGAGATTTGATTATTTTTTTATTATTAAAATATCCAATATGAAAAATTTATGATGAAGTGTATCAGAATCAGGAATATATTTTAGAATTCCCACATGAAATAGAAATTAATAATAAATAAATAAATAAATAAATACCTTGGCACTAGTTCCTCGATGGCTATCGTTTCCCTGCCAGAACCGTCTCCCGAATCCCTTCACGTGTCCCGTCATACTTCTTTTGAATTCAAATCCAGGATTCCAGCACAGAGATCCATAGCCGAACACCCAGAGTCCAGTTGCTGCAGCCATTCTCAATAAATTCACTTATATCTCGTGGAGAGTAATTTAATATCAGACCGCACGTTCAACTACTGAGTGCAAGCTTCAATTCATTCTCGCTAATTTAGCAATAAATATAAATGAAATGAAGCAATTGCAATTTGTCAATAAAGTCACGTCATCGTTGGTGATTGAAGGATCACGTACGTTGAAGTGTTATGAACTCTGAATGAACGATTCCATCTGTTCATCGAGGGAGAGGAGGTCTGTTGGATGCCAGTGCTACTGCCCAACTCGTGGAATACTGACAATCGTGCTAAGCTTTAAACTTGGGGCTGATAGGTGGACGAAGAGCGATTGATAGTTGCACTTGACTGGGTCCCTTGTTTCCCTACGGTCTATCTTCGGCATTGTTCTCGCTTTCTATTGGAGAATACGTAATTATGATATTAATAATCTTTGTACAGATTAAATAGACGATGTATGATTATGTTTAATAATCTGTAGTTGATAAACAAGTATTGATAAGAGAGAAGAATCAATGGCTTTCACATCTTCTAACATAAACTGCTAAATGACTCAGATTTTCCGGACTAGGGTAAGCTACCCAGTAGATGGGCACTGCCCTATAGATGGACGAACTATTTTTGGAGAGGAAATTACGCAAAAAATGCAAAACTGCAAAAATTCCAAAAAATGCAAATATGAATTGTTACTTTGCAATTTCACCAACTGTTGTGAGTCTTAATCCCCGAATAGCAATTTTTTCGACCAATTTTTCTTCAATTTCTGATAAAATAAACGTCCATCTACTGGTCAGTTTACCCTAAAACAATTTTTCGTTTTGTTCTAGAGCCGATCAAACCGGTATAATTGACTATGATTTTTTTTTATTTGATTGACTTTCTAGAAATTCTAAAAATTGTCTTGAAATTGAATGAGTTGAGGAAAGAATATCAAAAAAGCTTTCTCACAGTTGAAAAAATTTTCAGCTAGTTAAATGTTTTTGTTTCCTTTAAATAAAAATAAATGCTGTAATAATTTCAAAATGAATAAGAATTGATTTCAATAATTCCGAACTTTTTATAATTTTTGAAAGTGTTCTGAAAGATAATCCTAGAAGACTTGTTTTCAAGTTGAGAACACTGATATTTTCTGTTAGACTCAATAATTTGTAAAATAACTCAATAATTGATGGGATGTCAACTTTAGAGAAAACTTTCACGAGAAAGTTGAGGTTGTCGAGTTGAAAGTTTAATGAGGAATACAGTGAGATGAGACGATTGACAACAACATTTCGCCAGACCATTCATAAAAATAGTTTCAAAATTATTACTCGTTTCGTATTCCGATTGATGTTTTATCCTTTGAAAATTCAAGCACTCCCATTTATGATTTAAGAGCAGAATACTATAAGTTTTAACAGTCGTGGGCTATTGGAATGCGATTTCTCATACATTGAAGATAGATTATATATGTCCAAAAATGAATAATTATAGCACATTTTTTTAATAAACATTGCACCATTCATGTAAAATAGCCCGCAAAATGTTTCTGAAAGAATTGAGAATATATTTTAAATATTTTAAGAATAATTTCACTGCTTATTTTACATGAGTGACGCAAATTTTAATTTTAAACAAAACAAAAAACTAATTCGTAATTATTATTGCACGCATTTTTTCAAAAATTTTGAGAAAAAAAACTTATGTAGCTCAAAAATTGGAGGCCCTGGACTATTTTTAACATTTCAAGTGTGTGCGGAAAAAAGGAACAATGAACTTCAATGTATGAGAAACTTTTAAATCTCATAGTAGTCTCACCTTAAGGATACTTATCTAAATCCCTAGCACTCAAAAAAATTTGGGTTTTGCTATAAATTGGAATCCACCAACCGAAGTGGATCATCGAGAAATAAAATAGATAATATGTACCAATTGCAGACGTTACGCGAATTTACACGTGAGCTCAATGGTTGGTTATTGGATTCCGTATATTTTGTCACATTCCCCTCTATTATTATTTTTATTCTTGGTTTTGTCATAGATAAAATTTGTTTACTCAATTTTACAGAGCGGTTGCGATTTTTTTTCAACAATCAAAATAGTTGGCTGACTTGTTTTTGATTCGGTTGTGTAAGTTTTGAGTTTAAATTGAACTAACTTTAGCGCACTTTTTTTTACGTTCGAGTCATGAAGAGTACAGGTACGAAAAACTCCCCGGTTTGGCCATGTGACAGAGCCGCTCGTTCTTTTCACACAGAGATTTCACTTGCTCCAAATAACTTTTCTTCAAATAAAATATAATAATTTGCGAGAAATTAAATTTCCATGAATTTGAATATAATGTTGAAGCTACTAGTAATCAACATTTATCGATCAACAACTTTGAGAAACACTGGCAAAATATTCAGGAATAAACTCAGAACATTGGTACTATTCATTCATTCTTGGCGTAACTACATGTGAAGATGCTCTTATGTATCTTCAAGAAATATTAACAAATAATTAATCACTGCAACCCATTAAACTGATAAATAAATAACTCACGTTTAAGTAAAGGCCGGTTGACGGTTGACGTCTGTTGCGTGTGGTAGGCGAACGAGACTTCAAGAGAATGGAGAATCTCTCGCACGTTTTTCAGTAGATTCAGTATATAGTGTGATACGGAATGATGGCAGAGTGAGACATTACGACCTTGGACGGAGAACGCAAGCGCGCTGAACCAGGGTGTGACAGAGAGGGAAGAGGTTAAGCGATATGTGCCAGTAGTAGTGCGATGTGGTGCGGTGGGGGAATTGAAGCGGCTGATGAAATAACTGCTGAAGATTGGACGTTACCGAATTTTTGGCTGGATAGAGAATTGATTTTTCCCGGGGCAGAGGACGGACTGAAGGACACTGTGCTTCCTTAAGATCAGATCAGGGTTGGGCGTGTAAATTACATTGGTAAATTACACCGTTTTTTACCCACATAATTTTCGTAAATTGCCTCGACGAGTGTTTTACATTTTTCAAATTACTAAAAGCTTGCAATTTTTGGTTACTAGAATGTTTATTTTATTCTGACTGACGAAGACGCAGTATTGGGTATACTGCATAAATATTTATTCAAAAATAGTATATTATTTCCCGAGGACAGATAAACCGCGAATTTTCTGACCCATGTGATTAAAGTCCCCGCCTTCGGCTTGGATTATAAAGCCACATTCGTCAGAAAATACTATCATCGCCTGGTGATATAATGTACTATTACATTACATGGTACGATTTACGGCATTTTAAGAAACTCAAAAAGATGAGCCTCATACCTCATAAAGAGTCAATTTCACGAGAGTCAAACGTTGCAAAAGACCAAAGTCACAAGTCATCTACACTGAGAAAGTCAATCTCATTATCTATTGAGCTTCATTGGCTTCTCCACTTTATTATTTGGAGCCCCAGAGAAGTCCAGTTGGCCCTCAAATAGTATATTATGTCACCAGGCGATAAAAGTATTATCAGGCACGGATTATAATGCCACATTCGCCAGATAATGCTTTTATCGGCGTGTGGCATACGATATTTTATGTCGTTGGGCCCGAAAACCGCGATCCGAGCGAAACGAGATTAGAATCGCGGTTTTTTCGGGCCTAACGACATACAGAATCATTTCGTTCTGAACAGTTCAAAAAAGCTACCAAAGACAATTGAATTAGTTTTGTCATTTCAGAATGCTGAATGAAACAAGTTAATGTCAAGACAAAAGATGATGACGCGATGAATTCAATTGACTTCAATATTTTTCGGGCTATTTTACACGAATGGGGCAATTTTTTATTACAATAATAACAAAATTAGCTGTCTAGGATTTGAATTAAAAAAAATACTAATTCGTAATTATTATTGCACATATTTTTCCTAAAATCTTGCAAAAAAACCTCTGTAGTTGAAAAATTGGAGGCCGTAGACTATTTTTAACATTTTAAGCGTTTGCAGGGTAAACGAACAATTAGTTTTTTTGCATTAATTATTCGTTTTTACACATATATAATCGATCTTCAATGTATGAGAAATCTCGTTCCAATAGCCCGGGACATGTCGACTTAGCTCTCTTGATTTTCCCCTCCAAGTATGTGGACTCGAACCGCCGCTCAATAAAAACAATCGATTGAGAAATTATCAGGTGGATGGATTTAATTAATTTTCCTTTATTCGAAATAATGAATAAGTTGATATTTTTACAAAAATTACACCAATGGAGGCCGAAAATTATATCAAATCACAGTTATCTAACCCGTACGGAAAATTTTCATGGAAAAACTTGGAGAACATCGTTCACGGAGAGAAATTTCTGATAAAAATTATCCTGCCGTTCTATAAAAGTATATCATGAGTCATCGTTTCCTCATTTCTACCTCGAAATTTAGTAAAAATTAATATATGATGATCACATTTTATTCTGTATTAGAGAAATTTTATCCTGATAAAAATAAAAATTACCGTGCCGGTAGAGTAAAAATTACTGTACCGGTAGGATAAAATTTACCAATCTTTCTAGAATTTTCGTTATCTACATAAAAATTATTGGACTGGAAGAGTAAAATTTATTATGCGTCAGGATAAAATTTCTCTAACGTAGAATAAAATTTGATCATCATACATTAATTTTTACTACGTTTCGGGATAGAAATGAGGAAACGATGACTCATGGTACACTTTTATAGAATGGTAGGATAATTTTTATCAAAAATTTCTCTCCGTGTTCGATAGATGAATTAATAATGAACTTCATTTGGCTTATGCTTCGTCATCAGACTCATCATTATCATCGGAATCTTCATCATCAAAAGGAAATATAGCTGCACGGAGAGAAATATTCGGTAAAAATTACGGAAAAATTCACGTAATCCGCAATTGCGAATGGTTTTCCGGCAATTTTTATAGGAATGGAAGAAATCTGAAACGCTCAGTGAATTCTCAGGTTCATCACCGAACAAAGTACGAAATTGTCACGTAATTTTTCCCGAAGAAGTCAAATCTCACACAATCTTCGCGACTATTATCATGCCTCCGAAATCAAAAATTCTTAAACGTTCAACAATTTTTCTGAAGCGGGTGAGTTATTTCTACGTTAAGTTCCGTAAAATTTCTCAATCGTTGGGGAAACATTACAGAATGACTTGTGGTCCTCACAGCCGTGAGTCATCAGACGAGTGGTTAATTTTTATCGAACAAATCGTAGAATTTACGTGGCGATTCGTACAATTTCAGTTCTGACTTACACTTTTTATTGAATTTTACTTCGCTCGCGGATTACCTTTCAAAACGTAATTTTTACGTTTTTTTCTGGTAATTTTTATTGAATTTTTCTCTCCTGGGATCAAATAAGCTTTTTTTCCTTGAATAAACTTTAGATAACCCATCAGGTAAAATAATCCATCGAACTTCCAAATTTGCATTTTTTCTCAATTGACAATTTAGTTGACTGAAGCTGGTGCAACCGGGCCTCAATGATTGTTTTTTCTTCAAAATGTTCGTTTGCTGCCGAACTTTTCAGAAAAAAAAATAGTAAGAAAATTCGTGATATCGAATATTTGGAGCTTCGGAATTGGCATGGAACCGCTCATTTAAAAAGACATACATATCCAAAATAAAAATAAAAAAAATCCAAAATAAAATTGGACATACGAATTTTTCGTTTCAACCCTTCGTTACTCACCTGAAATTGCCTGACATGGTTACTCGCATTGCGGCGCTGCATTGTAATGTAAATCTGAGCGCGCCGTTGCCACAATTCATTCGGATATTGGAATCGCGCGGAGGTCTTTTCACTCTTCTGATCTCCCGGCAGCCACAAGTGTGGCAACGCAGTCTGACATATTTCCGTGAACACGATCCGTCACATCGCGGCGCTTCGCCATATTTTTCATTTCCAGTTAGAATAAAAAGGAATTTCGCTCTAATCAGAGGCTTCGGCCGTGGTTGGAAATTGCAGAATGCTTTTAAATAAATCAGCGAGGCATACAATTTTTTCAACTTTTTTAATGAGTTTTTTCGGAAGTTTTACTAAAGAAAAGATTTCACCGACGAGGTGCCGCGCATACATGTAACGAATGGTTACGTGACATATTTTTGCAACTATGAAAAGCAAAAGTTTGTTTTTCCATTGATGACTGAAGTCGAAACGTTTTGCTTTTTGGGGATTAATTTAGTGGGTTTTGTAAAGGCACACGATCGTATATGCTCGTATAAAAAGATGAACATATCAAGATGGACGAACATGAATAATTGGGTATACGACGTGGTTGGCTTCCGGATGGATGCCGCGTTGAGTTTCAGCATTGCGCCGACGTTTCGCAAACATTGCAGTCTGCATCTTCAGGGCTATGAGCTCCGATTCTGAGCTCCGATGTGTGGGGGCAGTCCTTATATACCTTCCCTTGTGGTGGTGGGAGAAGGGGAAGGGGGGGG
>NW_021681454.1:54402-56190 GCF_001412515.2 Diachasma alloeum
CACAAGGGAAGGTATATAAGGACTGCCCCCACACATCGGAGCTCAGAATCGGAGCTCATAGCCCTGAAGATGCAGACTGCAATGTTTGCGAAACGTCGGCGCAATGCTGAAACTCAACGCGGCATCCATCCGGAAGCCAACCACGTCATTAATAATGGCCGCGAAAGCCTCAAAACTAAAATTGGGTATACGACTTTTTCGATTTAGGTGAATCATTTTTCTACATTTGTAAAAATCAAAACCGTTGTTTCTCCATTGATGACTGCATCGAGATGTTTCACTGTTTTTGGAGTCAATTTGGTGAATTTCCTAAAAGTTTGTATATTCTGGCCGATATGACATTTTGCCGGAGAAGGCTCATTTTTGCATACACGACCTTCTGTGTTCAGGCACGCGATATGAACTATTCAAGTGAAAAGGGAAAAATTGAAGTTGTAATGAGGTAATGAGGGGATTCTGCAGATCATTTATCTTTGGGATTGTCGATGATTCATTCGGTCAGAGTCAGATTAATGGAGGGATTATCACTAACAATGGCTATAAAGACTAATTTTCAAGTTGATGACTTCTTTTCCTGACGATGATTGCGTTCGAGACCTTTAACAACACCTTTTCCGTCCCGGCGGGCGCAAAGTTACATTACAAAGAACTCGAACTTTGCGCCTACGCCGAGACGGAAAATCACCTTCTAACCACGGGAAGTAAAATAAAGGACCCTCAGCCGCGTGCTTACCAACCTCGCCTTCGACTCGGCTGGTAATTGCACTGGCGGCTGAGGATCCTTTATTTTCCCTCCCTAGGTTAGAAATATACTATACCTTCAGGAACTTCATGATGATAGAATAGAGTATGCGTGGCTGGTCACTTAAAGCGCCCAGAGTCACCTAAATCATACGGTCTTTTGTAACATCCGCCTTAGTTTCGGTCAGTCACACAGCCCCAGCCCTGTGTTTCTCACTAGGCTAATAAGGCTGGTGACAGCCGCTTGTTGTAAGTCCTCTGGCTCCAGGAAAGCTTGGCCCCAGATTTTATAGCGGAGGGCTAATAGGGGGCATTCACATAAAATGTGGATGACGCCCTCCTTATCGCCTCCGTACAATCTGCAGTCTTCATGTTCTGCAAGTTTCATTTTGAATAGATGAGCTCTGAGAGCTGTATGACCCGTGAGGAGCCCTACTGCTACCCTCAGATCCCCTCTGTGCAGCTCCAGAAGCTTTCTGGTTCTAATTCGTAGTTGCCCCCTCATAAGCAGTTTCGCTTGTCTGCAGGTCGCAACTTTCTCCCAACGCCTGACATGATCTCGCTGGAAATGTTCTTTAATAAGAGTTTTTCCCACTGCGAAGGGTATGCCAAGCAGGCCGTGTGAGGGTACCCTTTCTTTACCCTCCTTGGCCAGCTTATCTGCCTATTCATTACCCAGAATTCCATGGTGGCCTGGTACCCAGGTTACCGTGACCTGGTTGTTTTCACTCAGTGTGTCCAATGCCTGCATGCATTCTCACACCACCTGTGACTCTGTAGTGGGTTTTTTCAGGGCGTGAATCGCCGCCTGGCTGTCACTGCAGATGAATATTTTCATCTTTTTTGTGTCTCTCGCGTTCAGATACTCTGCACACTTAAGTATGCCCAGCATTTCTGCTTGAAAGACGGTTGAATGGTGGCCCAGTGGAAAACTCTCTCCGAAGCCATCTTTCAGACGGTAGATGCCTGCCCCAAAACTTTCATTGAAGCCAGAGCCGTCCGTAAACCAGTAGTCCTCTCTTGGTCCTGGTTTAAGTTCCGAGTCTA
>NW_021681454.1:57386-57617 GCF_001412515.2 Diachasma alloeum
GCCGGTGCTCCCCCATGCTACATGGTGCGAGTTGGCATCACAACCTAGCAGGAGTTCAAGTCCCCTTTCCTTCACATGGTTGCATAGGTCCTTTATTTTTTTCGAAGGACGGGTTTCAGCCGAGTCATAGGGCGTGTAAACTGACCCTACAACCAAGCTCATTTCCTCGCCTTGTCCCAGGCCCAGATCCACTTGTGCCACAGCCAGGTCTCCCTCACTAGCCTGTGAACA
>NW_021681454.1:57751-57969 GCF_001412515.2 Diachasma alloeum
TGGCTTGTCTCGGGTGGATTACACCCAAGACTACTCTCAGAGGTCGCCCAGGTTTCTGAGAGGCACCGTTAGCGACACAGCTTCCCCTGTGCCACGGATCCTTAGGCACGGTATGGCCGAGGCCATGGCTTACGCCCACTGATCTCTATATAACTGGATCACTGATCTGTATACAGGGTGTTTCAGAAGTACATGTACATCTGAACACCCTAGGGTCA
>NW_021681455.1:0-11862 GCF_001412515.2 Diachasma alloeum
GAGAGAGAGAGCAATATCGTTGCGCTCTTTTGTCTCGTAGAATGGTGGGGCGGGCACACACACATGTGCTGCGTATCACATGGATGTGCGCCCGCTTAAAAATCACTCCCCATTGGCCCACCCTTAATTGCCAATAACTTTTTAGGGGTAAGTCTAATCAAAAAATGCAATAGGACTTTTCTGCTCAGAATCACCCCCTGATCCTAGGCTGTTCAGATGTACATGTACTTCTGAAACACCCTGTATATTTGCTCCAGAGAATGCAGAAAATAAGGAGAATGAGACAGTCATAGATGTTCAGGTTGATGTTTACGATGACAAGAAAGATGAGGAAACACCAGATGATATCCCTGAGCAATACACCGCGACGGATAGTGTATTGAAGGCCCTAGGCGTAGATCCTAGCGAAAATAAATTCAGAGAGGTTAAATACCATCCCGAATTGAAGAACACGTGGCTGAAATGTACAAAACAAAGGTTACCAGAAAAGAATAAAAAGGAAATTCTGGCATCATATGACAGGAAAGGGGAATTTTATATTGATGCCCCCAAACTGAATGCGTAGATTACTCCAATCCTCTCTGAAATTGCAAAAAAGAGAGATCAGCATTTTATGGATACACAAAATTGTCTGGGTTCAGCCATAGCTTCTTTGGGGGCGGCAGTCTCTATCATATTGGACCCTCCAGAAGGTGGGGTTGATGAGGACGTTTTCCTTGATTATCCGAGCCATGCAGTTCAAATATTGACTGATGTCTTTCCTCAACAATCGGTAGCAAGAAAATCATTCATCACAACACAGTTGAATAAAAACATCAAACCGTTGGTGGAGACTATGGTTTCAAATGTGGCTTTATGGGGATAATTTAAAAGAAAAAGTCAAAGACGTTAAAGAAATTGAAAAAGCCAGTGCAGAAATCAAGGACAAGACTCCACAGAAACAGCCTTTGAAGCCTCGAGATCAGGGAAACTCCAGATACCCACCTGCGCCCTTCCGTCAGGTGGGTCAACAGCAGAAGCGTCGACAGGTGACGTTCAAAGGAAGATCGCAGAGACCACCACAGGACCTACGCAAGACGCCCAGGATGACGAGCCGATCATTGTCGAGGAAGTGACTCAGGTACAGAAACCATCAGGACGACTGCGCCATTTCGTAGAGGAATGGAGAAGGATTACCACTGACAAAATTATTTTAAATTATCTCAGGGGATATCAAATCCCATTCACAAAGCCTCCAATCCAACTTTTCCCTCCCGAAGAAAAAATTCTCTTGTCGGAAGAAATGGAAAAAATTGAAACTGCAATTAATTTACTTTTAAAAAAGGGTGCTATTGAGGAGTGTGCGGAATGTGAGGACCAATTTTTGTCGTCTTATTTTCTCCTTCCAAAAGCTGATGGAACTGACCGTTTCATCTTTAATTTAAAACAGCTGCACAAATTCATTGATCCCCCGCACTTTAAATTAGAGTATTTAAGGTCTGCATCAAGTTTAGTATCACAAGGGGATTTCATGGGTTCATTGGACCTTAAGGATGCTTATTTCCTATTCCCCATTCATGAAGATCACAAAAAATTCCTTAGGTTCAGGTTTAAAGGAAAAACTTTCCAGTTCTTGTGTTTACCCTTTGGATTATGTACCAGTCCTTATGTTTTTACGAAAATAATGAAACCTATTATTCACAAATTAAGACTTCAAGGAATGTTATTGGTACTTTACTTAGATGATTTTTTATTCATTCACAAATCAAAAATTGCTTGTGAAGAGAACATGAAAAATGCAGTACATTTTTTAGAATCCTTGGGTTTAATTATAAACTTTGAAAAAAGTTCTTTAATTACTGCACAAAGGTGTCAATATCTGGGTTTAATTATTGATTCAATTAATTTCTCTTTGAATTTGACTGAGAAAAAGAAAAAGCAAATTGTAGAACTGGTAGACGATTTTAAAATTGGAAAAGCTTATAAGATCAGAAAATTTGCCAAATTTTTAGGAACTTTAACTTCAGCTTGCCCAGCAGTGGCTTATGGATTTATACATTGTAAGCGGTTAGAACGACAGAACTTTCTGGCTCTAAAATTCAACGGAGGTAATTATGAAGGAAAGATTGATATAACTGAGTCTATGTTGAAAGATTTACAGTGGTGGAGGATCAATGCGACCAATGGGATCAACCCAATTAGAACGCAAATTTTTGTTATTGAAATTTTCTCTGAAGCATCATTATCAGGCTGGGGCTGTTTTAGTAATGGTACGAGTGCCTTCGGATTTTGGAACCATCAAGAGCAGAAAATGCATATCAATTATCTTGAATTATTAGCTGCATTTTTTGCACTGAAATGTTTTGCGTCAGATTTGAAGGAATGCGAGGTACTACTTAGGCTAGATAACACTACAGCAATAGCCTATGTTAATGAGGCTGGTGGGGTACAATTCCCACATCTTAGTGGACTCTCAAGAAAAATCTGGCAGTGGTGTGAAGAGCGGAAAATCTGGTTAAGAGTATCTTATATTCTTTCGCGTGAAAATACTGAAGCAGATAGGGCATCACGTAATCTTAATATGGATTCAGAATGGGAAATTTCACAGGACAGCTTCAAAGAAGTTGAAGCGCAATTTGGTCCTTTCTCAGTAGACCTTTTTGCCTCCAGATTGAACGCAAAATGAAGCAGTATGAATGTAGTTTGAAGTTCTGGTGGAAATATGCCCATTTACACAACATTGACATATATAATGCAAAGACTGGGAAAATTATTAGGTTTCTAAATGATCGTTTCCAAGAAGGTGCTAGTTACAGCACGCTTAATACTACTCGCTCCACAATCTCTCTAATTTCAGTTTATGATATCAACCAAGATGGTTTGATTGCTCGTTTCATGAGAGGAGTCTCCAAGGAAAGACCAACAAAACCCAAATATACTACAACGTGGGATCTAACTCCAGTACTTAGTTATATAGAAAAGGTACACAAGGTACAAAGGTACACAAAAAGTAGCAACTTTATTGGCTTTAACTACGGCACACAGACTTCAAACCCTAGCTTTGATAAATATATATAACATAACAAGATCTGAGACAGGAATAAGTATTAAAATCACAGATCAGACTAAGACTTCAGATTCTGGAACAGTCCAACTAGATTCAATTTTTCCGTGTTTTCGAACAAAGCCGGGTCTGTGTGCTGCCTCCGCCGTTTTGGATTACATTAGGATTACTAAAAATATGAGAAATAACGGTACCAAAAATCTTTTTATTGCAACAATCAAACCGTTTGGACCGGTGACGTCACAACCGATTAGACACTAGATAAAATCACTTCTGAGCAAAGCTGCTATTGATGTAAATCAATTCACAGCATATAGCACGCGTCATGCAGCGGTTTCTGCAGCTCATAAACGAGGAGTAGATGTTGACACTATTCGACGTAGGGCTGGATGGGCACCTGGATTTCAAATGTTCTTCAGATTTTATAATAGGCCCATCCAGGTCCCTGATGACCAGTTTGCGCGTACAATTCTGGAATAGTGGTGTATCAATTATGCTGTAATTTTATTACGTTATCAGAAGCTTTCTTGTATTCTGAGAATAAACGAAAAGTAATTATCACTCATACTCTCAAGAACTACATAATTATCATCGAGAACGAGAGACTGGAATATAATTGAAAGATCAAACGAGCCCAAACGGGCATCAAAATTATATGAAGTGTCTCGTTCGAAGATGATAATTCCCCTCCCTTACTTATCCCAGGAGCAATCACACCCATTATCATCTTCAGAAAATTCATCGTGATAATTTAACACACATTACACAAAACAATATGAAACTAGACGGCAAAGGGGGCGCATCAAGATGGCGGTGAGGCGCCACTTTTTTGTAATATAGTAGCGTTAAACGTTGTAGTTTTAGGCATGCCAAGCATGACTACATAATTATCATCTTCGAACGAGACACTTCAGATAATTTTGATCAAACCGTCGAAATAATTAATATCCTCAAGTTGAGTAATTTGAGATATTACGTGTATTCAGTTTTAAGTTAGATGAAACTAAAATATGTACTCACTCGTTTATTTGTCTATTGTCTAAAAATTCGATAAATAACAATAATTGTTCCACTATCGATCTTGACCCCGGAGTTCAAGGATTTTTTTCATGTAACAAGGGGATGTTGTAACAAGAGGATTGTTGTTGAAGACAATTCGTCGAGGTTATGTCGTTTAGGTTACGTCATAAGTAATTTTTTCTTTCTAACAAATTCTTATTTCGTTTAATAGAAGAGAAGTACAGCATTCTTCGACTCTTGAAATGTCATCGCCCTTAACCGGTTGACATCATCTCATTTAAGATTTCCTTTCAGTAGAAATAATAATAATACAAAACAGAGGAAAATGATGTGCAATGTGAATGATTTTTTCTTACAATATTCCTAATAATTCACAAATGTCCAAGGATGATAAAGAAAAGACAGCAACGATTCTTCCATTTGGAAAATTTCTTACTCTCATTTTGAAGTATTTTTTACGTATATTATGATCCATCGCCACCTTTTCATACTGTAACGATGAACTATGTGTTTTAAAGATCTAGACGAAGATTAAATATTTTCAACGATGTATGAAATTAGAATGAAATAAAAATTCGAGAAGAGACAATGGGAATTATTTATCTATAAATGCTGGTCATTGTTGATGACGATCTCCCAGATGTCATGCATGGTTTTCCTAACATACGGGCGCACTATATTCAGTTATACAATCTCGGGATTTTGATAGAAACTGTGAGAATAACAGCGGGCAGTCCATTGACAGTACTGCATTCATGGTTTATTTTTTATTTCTCCTTTAATTGGAGCTTTTGAAGAAGTTGATTAGAGTTCATCTGGTGAACAACAGTATGTGGGGCAAATGGTAAACGAGGAAGTTTTTTGTTTTTGAATTAATTACATTTTTAGGCTTTTCAGTTATGACAGTTTGTATGAATAATCGGAACAATGATGCTCAATATTTCAGTTCTCATCCCTTTTTAAATCATAGGTGAGCCAACAATTGAAAATCGCTGCCCAGTGCTTATATATTTAATTCTAGAATAGTTAATTGTAATTGAAGAGCGGAACTAAAAACTCCATAGTTTCTTTTCGAATGGTTGGAAACTTTTATCAAACAAGTCCTCATCGATTGTGAATTTTCCATAAATTCCTAAATATTGAAAATTATCCGAGTGTTTCACTCACAGTGAAATTCTCGCGGTTGATGATGAATGAGACGGATGTTGTTAGGCCCGTCTATTCTGGCTTGGTCGTAAAAAATTAAGTTTCCATTTTTATCATATTTCTCTTCCTCTAAAAAATTCAAAGTATAATCACGAAAAAGATTAAGAAAGAAATATTATTGTGAAGGTTTTTTCCGCGTATACTTGAAGTTTTTATGGCATGGTGAGAGAGAATCAAAAACAGATGTTGACGATTTTATTAATACGTTTTTTGCATCTATTAACATCCATATGCAAAATCTCAGATAACATGAAAGCAATGCTAGAAATAATATGCTACTGATGCAGGATATTGAATTTAACGAAAAGAGAAGATAAGCGATTCCACCAAATACCGACCTAAAATATTGCCTTAAAATTTGTTATATTATTTTTATTTTCTCATCGTAAAATACAAACAAAAAAATGAAAGAAGGAGAATGCGCACTGTTGAAGCTACATCACTCCTAATTGACAAACATATAGCAGATATTGGGTAATTGATAGACATATAGCAGATTCAATTTCTTTTTCTCCTTCAAAACAAAATTTTTGTCAATCTGTAAGTCTCTTTTTGATAAATATCTTTAAATGAAAGTGAGATAAGGACATTCCTATATGGAGTTTTTTGTAAATCTCGTTTCTATCTAGAGAAAAGTAGTTTACAAAAATTTCGTTATAAAGTTCCATTTCGAGGTATTTCCAAAAAAAAAATATTCGAAACTCAATTTTCAGGCAAGTCTTTGATGAATATCTCCAAATTTGAGAGAGATAGCGAAGTTTTCATCATAACATTTTTTGTAGATCGTGTTTTACTCTACAAAAAAAGTTTCACGAAAAAATCGACATCTTGCTTCAACTGCAAGATATTGACAAACAAACGGATTTACAAGACAAACTAAATTTTTCGTTTGCCCCTGTTACACCCGTAAGTTTACAGAGGCAAAAAAGGTTTTTATTTTGGATCGGAAATTTCCTGAATTTTACGACGAGAAGAAGGAAAATTCCATAAAATGTGGGGACACATTTCATGATAGCATTAATCTTGACATTAAAATTAATATTTTTGTTTCGAAAAATTGAGTAATTTCCGATCCTATCTATACGTTCGAGTTTTTTTTGTTGCAATCCATTTGGGGCACATTTAGTTCACCAGCAGGTTTTTCTTATTAATTACAGTACTACTATAATTACTACTACAATACTATCATTATTATAGTATTACTGCATCATTCTAATTGAAAAAATTAGTTTTGAAAGAGGAACAAAATAGAATCTGCAATATCTCTGTCAATTATTGAGTTGTAGAGCTCCGACAGCACTCATTTTTCCTTTTTACTTGTATTTTACGGTGAAAATTTAAAAAAAAAATTCCGAAAATTTCAAGGCAATATTTTAGGTCGATATTTGGTGGAATCGCTGACATGCATTTTTTTAAAAATTAGTTAAATTTCCCTCAACTCGTTTTATGGGTCGTCAGTATAGTAGTCCATTGAAAAAAAAAAGATTTTTATTTGGTTTATTAATCCTAATAACGAATTCAAAGTTGCGCGCTCAGACAGATGCAGCCGGGACCGATACGTTATAGCAAGGCAGTCATACCCCGGCAACTTAGTATCCTGGCTGTTACGAGAATGTTACGAGGATGTAGCGAGGATGTTATTTTAGTGTGAAAATGGCCGAAAATGACATAAATACGGATCCGAAAATAGTTAAAAAGTTGAAAGATGATCGATTTGTTTCAATTAATACAGTTTATTGTGTTATTTTCTAATAATTAGCAGAAATGAGTGAAAGTGTAATTATGCCAATACAATCCCCGATCAACGAATGCCGCGAGATGGCGTTAGGGTTAAATGACCGCCCTGGTTGACCACGTTAACAGCACTGCGATTGCTGCCGCAGCCAGGGTTGGCAGTTTGGGCTGTTTATCGCCGATTGGGCGATTTTAAATGTGCCTTTGGCGCCTTATCATGACAGTTGGCGACTTGGCGATAATTTGGCGATTTTTGAATTTTGGCAAAAAAAAAACTGTAAAATGAAGAAAGATATTCCCTGGTCATTCGAACCTAATTGCATATATTTTCGATTTTTGGAGTATGATAGAACCGTGATGTTCCTCGATTGTGCTAACTGAATAAAATTATTTTATTACATTGAACATACATCTATATTATTTACATTGGACTAGAAAGATATAATATATGGTAGCAAAGGTTTGAATGGGGGAAAAAAGGTGGCGATTTTTGGGCGACACTAGCGTCGACTAGTGGCGCTTTTGGCGGTATGGCGTGGGATCTTGGGCGACTAGAGCTTTCAAAAACCTGGTAACCCTGGCCGCAGCAGTCACAGGCCAGCCGTCTGCCGAACTAGTCGATAGATGGGTGTTGCGGTGCATTTTGTTATTTTATTTTAGCTGAAAAAATGTTGATATTTTCAATTATTCAATGCTGATGACTGTCAGGGTGGAAAGTAGACGCATGTATCCGGAGGGATGAAAATTGAGGGGGCAAGGGGGAGACATCTGAAATTACATTTTTATCAAATTTACACCTCCGAGCACATGCACTGATTTTTTATAATTTTTTAAACAATGAATTTCGGGGAAAATACATGAGTATGCGGTTTCTCCGGGGGGTTGAAGACACCCGCATATATCTGGAGGGATGAAAATTGAGGGGGCAAGGGGGAGACATCTGAAATTACATTTTTATCAAATTTACACCTCCGAGCACATGCACTGATTTTTTATAATTTTTTAAACAATGAATTTCGGGGAAAATACATGAGTATGCGGTTTCTCCGGGGGGTTGAAGACAGCCGCATGGATCCGGAGGGGTAGATTTTATAAACATGTAATATCAGAACCCTCTCCCTCACCCCCCTAAATTTTCATCCCTCCAGATATATGCGGGTGTCTTCAACCCCCCAGAAAAACCCCAATCGCATGCATTTTCTCAGAAATTTATTTTTCGAAAAATTAAAAAAAATCAGCGCATGTTTCCGAAGGGGTACATTTTAATTTTTTTTCGGAATTTTTTTTTCAGATTATAAACAATCTTATTATGAATTATTATAAATTTTTTTTATTATTATTATAAAAAAATTTTATTATAAAATATTTTTTATTATAAAAAATCAACGCATGTTTCCGGAGGGGTGAATTTTATAACAATGTGATCTCAGACCCCTCTCCCTCAGCCCCTAAATTTTCATCCCTCCAGATATATGCGGGTGTCTTCAACCCCCCAGAAAAACCCCAATCGCATGCATTTTCTCAGAAATTTATTTTTCGAAAAATTAAAAAAAATCAGCGCATGTTTCCGAAGGGGTACATTTTATAACAATGTACTCTCAGGCCCCTCCCCCTCACCCCCGTAAATTTTCACCCCTCCGGATACATAGGGCTGTCTTCAACCCCCCGGAGAAACCGCATGATCATTTTTTTTTCTCCGAAATTAATTTTTTTTTATTATAAAAAATCAACGCATGTTTGCGGAGGGCTGAATTTTATAACAATATAGTCTCAGACCCCTCCCCCTCATCCCGTAAATTTTCATCCCTCCTCCATCTGTTCTTCTTATTACTAGTCTTGTCGAACCTTCAAAATATTAAAAATTTTCTCATTTTAATTGCGTCTACACCTCCACGCCCATTAACGGTCCAAATTTTAAGTTGGTTAAGAGTTGGGTAAGAGTTAAATATTTCTAGCAGTTAATAGAATGTTAAGAGTTGGTGGTATGTCGGAAGATTCTATTTCTCTCTATAATACCAAGAGTCGATCTTCGGAGCTGTCAACTGGTGGAACCACTGCATTGTTTGTGGCAAGGACACGTACCCAAATTATACAAACTTCTGCCCAATCCAGATACCCCAAATCACATAACTCCGGCAAACATCGACCTGATAAGCAAAAGGTATGGAGTCTATGAAACCACCCACCAAATTGGCAAGGCGGCCGCGACCTTTGAAAAATTTCGCCAAGTTCAAGGGAACAGAATATCGCAATTTAGCCTGGTATTACTGGCTACCTTCCCATCACGATGTTATGAGTCCTGCACACATTGAGCATTTCGCCCTCTTTGCTGATGCAACGTACATTATGAATCAAAATTCCATTCTTCCAGAGGAGTTAGTTCGTGTCAACGGTATTATCGATCGATTTCGCCAGGAATCAGAAGAGCTGTTTGACGAACAGTATGAATCGTATAATCTTCATCTCCTAAAACATAATGTTCGCTGTGTCCAAGAGCTGGGTCCCCAATGGGTTGCTTGTGGGTTTTGGTTCGAATCCTTGAACAGACAAGTGAGGAACTACATAACAAGTCCAACTGATCGCTCCATGCAAGTTGCTGGTCGTATGCTATTGGCTCAACTAGTGGAGAAATCTCTGGATATGAGATTGTCCCCTAACGTTCTACGAATTCTTCAACGAATGATCAACAAGAAACGCTGGGTGGTGCCGCCACAGAATGTAACTGGCAGATTCGTCCTCCACGCAAAGGGTGTCCAAGGAGAACTTGATTAGCAAGAGATTGCCGCGCTTATGGAAGCTGGCCATCATGGCATTAATGAACAACTGCCAATCACTCGATACAAACGGGTTAACATCGATGGAATTAACTATCAAACGCCAAGTGACAGGCCCGTGAAATACAACAATTCAGTAATTCACGTAATTTCGCCAAACCACCGTGAGCAATTTGAATTTATGCACATAACGTCAATTATAAGATGGCGACGTGGCATCGAGAGAATGGACGGAGTCATCGGATTTAAATTTATAACAGTGGGTGCAGCATATGCTGCTCTCACTACAACAATTCAGTAATACAACAATTCAGGAATTCACGTAATTTCGCCAAACCACCGTGAGCAATTTGAATTTATGCACATAACGTCAATTATAAGATGGCGACGTGGCATCGAGAGAATGGACGGAGTCATCGGATTTAAATTTATAACAGTGGGTGCAGCATATGCTGCTCTCACTACAACAATTCAGTAATACAACAATTCAGGAATTCACGTAATTTCGCCAAACCACCGTGAGCAATTTGAATTTATGCACATAACGTCAATTATAAGATGGCGACGTGGCATCGAGAGAATGGACGGAGTCATCGGATTTAAATTTATAACAGTGGGTGCAGCATATGCTGCTCTCACTACAACAATTCAGTAATACAACAATTCAGGAATTCACGTAATTTCGCCAAACCACCGTGAGCAATTTGAATTTATGCACATAACGTCAATTATAAGATGGCGACGTGGCATCGAGAGAATGGACGGAGTCATCAGATTTAAATTTATAACAGTGGGAGCATATGCTGCTCTCACTGTTATAAATTTAAAATTCGATTAACTGCTGGAAATATTTAACTCCTACCCAACTCTTAACCAACTTAAAATTTGGACCGTTAATGGGCGTGGAGATGTAGACGGAATTAAAATGAGAAAATTTTTAATATTTTGAAGGTTTGACAAGACTAGTAATAAGAAGAACAGATGCAACTTCCGGAAAACCAGTGCTAAGAATAATGGAATTTTGAGAAAATGAAAGCATAAAAAATAAAAACAAAAAAGAAACCGGGTTGACAAATACCCCAGCAACACCCCCCGAGCAGAGAAAGGGCCATTTTTCTTCTATGCTCACAATCAATCAACTTCAGTGTTGGGCATCTAAGGGCTTCAGTAGATGTATAGGGCCGGTTCTGGATCAACGTTTCTGGGGCGAACGCTGGAGACTTGTGGAAGAGGGCCCCGCGAGTGGGTGGTGGGGTGGGATTAATTAATTCGCGGTTTAATTCGCGGTTTTGATTCGCGGTTTTAATTCGCGGTTTTAATTCGCGGATTTTACATTTCGTCGATTCTGGGTGCAAGAAGTATGGGAGAAGCCCCCGCGAGTGGGTGGTGGGATTAATCAAGTCACGGCTTTAATTCACAGTTTTCAGCCCCGATTTTAATTCGCGGTTTTCAGTCCCGATTTTGATCCACGGTTTTAATTCGCGCTTTGGTGGGATTAATTAATTCGCGGTTTTAATTCGCGGTTAGAATTCACGGTTTTAATTCGCGGTTTTAATTCGAGCTTTAATTCGCGGTTTTAATTCGTGGTTTTGATTCCCGGTTTTAATTCGCGCTTTTAATCCGCGGCTTTAATTCGCAGTTTAAGTCGCGACTCCTAAACCTTTTAACATTTTAGAGATTGTACCTGAGATAAGAANGAAAAGGATTCAGGATGGTCACTCCGAGAAGTTATCAATATGGATGTGAATATTAATAAATATAATCCTTTGCGTGGAGGTTCAAGTTTTATTGAAGTACCCCGCTGGATTCAACTGAAAAAGGCTGTCATCAATGTTCGAAATGAAGACGACTCTTTCTGCTTTTTATGGTCTATCATGGCGGCTCGCTGCAATCTTGAAAATAGAATACGTCCAAACTCCTATCCACCATTCGGCACAGTAATTAAAAATTTCGGTATGTTCAATTATCCTATGGCTATAAAGGATGTCTCAAAATTCGAAAAACTGAATGACATGTCGATCAATGTATATATAATCGAATGTGATGAAGACACAGGAAAGGAATGGATCGTACCTTTATATTTGA
>NW_021681455.1:17100-17446 GCF_001412515.2 Diachasma alloeum
TATAATTTCCTCGCAAACTAAACTGTAGCCACATTTTACTTTTTAATGTTCGATTGAATCTTTCACATATAGACGCCTTTAAATTACTAAAGGTAGAGTATAAATTAATATTACATTTCTTCATCAATGCTTGAAACTCAGAATTGTAGAATTCATTTCCACCATCAACGTGTAAATGTTTGGGTACACGCCCCCGTTGAAGAACGGAACTCATAGCTCTCGTGACATCTTGCGAGNTTGACCTTGATGGGTCAATTACCAAAAAGTGATGCTAATGAGTTATCTTTTTCGAAAATCATCGCCTCGCAAATTGGATGGGTGTTGATGTCATAAAATGGATACTTAG